>NW_024470676.1:1006169-1068669 GCF_017639515.1 Carcharodon carcharias
AGATTAGAGAGAGAGTGAGAGAGGGAGATGAGAGAGAGAGGAAGATTAGCAAGAGAGAGTGAGCGAGAGAGAGAGGGAGATGAGAGAGAGAGAGAGAGGAAGATTAGAGAGAGAGAGAGGGGGGAGATGAGAGAGAGAGGAGATGAGAGAGAGAGAGGAAGATTAGAGAGAGAGAGAGTGAGGGAGATGAGAGAGAGAGAGGAAGATTAGAGAGAGAGAGAGAGTGAGAGAGAGGGAGATGAGAGAGAGAGATTAGAGAGAGAGAGGGAGAGAAGGAGATGAGAGAGAGAGAGAGTGAGAGAGAGAGGGAGAGTAAAGAGGGAGTGAGAGAGAGAGAGATTAGAGAGAGAGAGGGAGATGAGAGAGAGAGAGTGAGAGATTAGAGAGAGAGAGAGATGAGAGAGAAAGATTAGAGATAGGGGATTTAAGGAGACATCACCACTGAGATCATTTGGTCTAATTCTCCTGCAGACTTATTTCTCTCTCACCAATACATTTTGCAAGTGTTAAACCAAGAACAAATGGGGAGGCCATTCAGCCCATTGTGCCTGTGCTGGCTCTTTGAAAGATCTATCCAATTAGTCCCTACTCTCCCTCCGGCTCTTTCCCCCATAGAGAGTTGGAAAATTTTCCCCCTTCCAGTATTTATCCGATTCCCCCCTTTTGAAAGTTCCTATTGAATCTGCTTCCACCGCCCTTTCAGGCAGCGACTTCCAGATCACAACAACTCGCTGTGTCAAAATAAAATTCTCCTCATCTCCCCCTCTGGTTCTTTTCCCGATTCTCTTCAATCTGTGTCCCTCTGGTTACTGACCCTCCTGCCGCTGGAAACACTTTCTCCTTGTTTACTTTCCTCCAAATTTGAACACATTTCCTGGATTGGTTGCAACAAAATCGGAGTTGGGGTGGGGGGTAATAAAAGAGGGACTATTCCACCGAGTGGGGCGCTTGGAGGTTGAAGCAACTCCAGGACGTCCCGACCAGAGTTGGCAACACAATCAAATCCTGATGCCACTCAGAACTGTGCCGTCCAGCAAGGCTGGAGGGAAAACAGGGGACAGAAAGGGTTAAATCCCGAGGACAGGTTGCACAGACCAGGCTTGTGTTCCCTCAAGTCTCGAAGATTCAGGGGTGATCTAATCGAGGGGTTTAAGATGATTAAAGGCTTCGATGGGGTCGTCAGAGAGAAACTATTTCCCCCGATGGTGGGGGTGGGGGTGAGGGTGGAACCAGAACAAAGGGGCAGAATCTTAAAATTGCAGCCAGGCCGTTCAGGGGGTGATGTCAGGAAGCACTTCTTCACACAAAGTGGGGGGGGTGGAAATCTGGAACTCTCTCCCCCAGATTAAGCTGTCGAGACTGGGAGGGGTCAATTGGAAATTTCAAAACTGAGATTGAGAGATTTTTGTTTTGTGGGTCGGGGGGGGGTTAAGGGTCATGGAACCAAGGCGGGTGGATGGGGTTAAGATACAGATCAGCCGTGATCTGATTGAATGGAGGAACAGGCTCAAGGGGCTGAAGGGCCTCCTCCTGTTCCAGTGTAACAGGCTCGAGGGGCTGAAAGGGCCTCCTCCTGTTCCTGTGTAACAGGCTCGAGGGGGCTGAATGGCCTCCTCCTGTTCCTGTGTAACAGGCTCGAGGGGGCTGAATGGGCCTCCTCCTGTTCCTGTGTAACAGGCTCGAGGGGGCTGAATGGCCTCCTCCTGTTCCTGTGTAACAGGCTCGAGGGGGCTGAATGGGCCTCCTCCTGTTCCTGTGTAACAGGCTCAAGGGGCTGAATGGGCCTCCTGTTCCTGTGTAACAGGCTCGAGGGGGCTGAATGGCCTCCTCCTGTTCCTTTGTAACAGGCTCGAGGGGGCTGAATGGCCTCCTCCTGTTCCTGTGTAACAGGCTCGAGGGGGCTGAATGGCCTCCTCCTGTTCCTGTGTAACAGGCTCGAGGGGGCTGAATGGGCCTCCTCCTGTTCCTGTGTAACAGACTTGAGGGGGGTGAATGGGCCTCCTCCTGTTCCTATAAATGGTTTCTAAATGGGGTGTAATTCGCCTTGATTAGCCAAACTGGTGCAAGAGAACCTTTATCAAATGGGTTGCTGAAAAGGCAATCTTTAATTCGATCTAATTTGAAGCTAAGCTATTCTCTCTGATATCATACCCAGGGCACAAAACTGACATGATAGACCTCTTGATTAATCACACGAAGGTCAATTGTTATCATTCAGTGAAAGCTCACGATCTATCCCACATTTCCCTGTTCACTCTGTCATGTTCACAAACCCTCGCGGGAGTAACTGTCTTCAGTTCTGGTCCAATTCTCATGAATCATAGCAACATGCATTTCTATAGCACCTTCAATATCCCAAGGCAATTCACAGAAAAGTAAATCTAGACAAAACTTAACACCAAGCAACAACGCCCCACTGTTGGAGGGTCAGTACTGAGGGAGTGACGCACTGTCCGAGGGTCAGTGCTGAGGGAGTGCTGCACTGTCAGAGGGTCAGTACTGAGGGAGTGCTGCACTGTCAGAGGTTCAGTACTGAGGGATCGCTGCACTGTTGGAGGGACAGTACTGAGGGAGTGCTGCACTGTCACAGGTTCAGTACTGAGGGATCGCTGCACTGTCAGAGGGTCAGTACTGAGGGATCGCTGCACTGTCAGAGGGTCAGTACTGAGGGATCGCTGCACTGTCAGAGGTTCAGTACTGAGGGATCGCTGCACTGTCAGAGGGTCAGTACTGAGGGATCGCTGCACTGTCAGAGGGTCAGTACTGAGGGATCGCTGCACTGTCAGAGGGTCAGTACTGAGGGATCGCTGCACTGTCAGAGGGTCAGTACTGAGGGCGTGCTGCACTGTCAGAGGTTCAGTACTGAGGGATCGCTGCACTGTCAGAGGGTCAGTACTGAGGGATCGCTGCACTGTCAGAGGTTCAGTACTGAGGGAGTGCTGCACTGTCAGAGGGTCAGTACTGAGGGTGTGCTGCACTGTCAGAGGGTCAGTACTGAGGGAGTGCTGCACTGTCGGAGGATCAGTACTGAGGGAGTGCTGCACTGTCGGAGGATCAGTACTGAGGGAGTGCTGCACTGTCAGAGGGTCAGTACTGAGGGAGTGCCGCACTGTGGGAGGGTCAGTACTGAGGGAGTGCAGCACTGTCGGAGGATCAGTACTGAGGGAGTGCTGCACTGTCAGAGGATCAGTACTGAGGGAGTGCTGCACTGTCGGAGGATCAGTACTGAGGGAGTGCTGCACTGTCGGAGGGTCAGTACTGAGGGAGTGCTGCACTGTCAGAGGGTCAGTACTGAGGGAGTGCTGCATTGTCCCACGGCCGCTATTTGGAAGAAGAGCAGAGTTGTGTGTGGGGGGGGGGGGGGAGGGTGTGGGGTAGTTCTCCCCGATGTCCTGGGGCCCAATATTTATTCCTCAGCCCAACCTCGCTTAAAAAAAGACAGGTAATCTGAGTCATTATGACATGGGCCGTTTGTGGGATCTTGCTGTGCGCAAACCGGCTGCCACCTTTCCCGCATTGCGACAGCTAGCTCACTTCCGAAACAAGGGGCCCTTCGTTGGCCGTGAAACCCTTTGGGACATCCTGAGGTACGTTTGGGGGGGTGGGGGGGGGGGGTGGGGAAGGGTGCTAGGGAAATGCAGGCGGCCTCCTGCCCTCTCTTCTCTCTCTCTCCTCCAGGCAGTTGGCACCGATGCTGGGCTCCGCCCGCACCCCCCTGCCCCCCCCCACCCCGCCCGCCCCGCTTGTCCACCCACCCTCGACACAGCCCCCAACAGAGCTGCCCAAAACTCCAGCGCCGGAATGAACCCGGACTTTCCACCATCTCGGGGGAGTGTTTGTTTCTCGCTGCTCTCAGACGGGCCGAGTGGCCTGTTTCTCAGCTGCGGACCGGGTGTGGACTCCCCCTGTAAATCGGGCGTCGCAGGGAACGCACGTTCGATACTGGCGAGACTAGCCGGATTTTTCTGATATCAGAATGGGAATGGAGTCAGAGATGGAGACTCAACACTGAATACAAGGCAGCATTAATGTATATGCAGTGACACGGCAAACCCTCCCGTAAAGAGACAAGCTGAAAACCATACGTTCACAATCTCAGGAGGCCATTCTCCCCATCGTGCCTATGCCAGCGCTTTGAACGATCTATCCCACTCTCCACCACCACAGCCCTGCAAACGAATCCTCTTCAACGTGTCCAACTGAATTAAACCCCATCTCCCATTCCGAAGGTTAACAATCCCCTGCCCACGGCACAGAAGCAGTCCATTCGGCCCATCTGCTCCGTGCTGGGGTTTCTGCTCCACATGAGCCTCCTCCCACCCCCCCCTCTCCATCTCACCCCATCCCCATATCCTTCTGTTCCTTTCTCTCCCTCCTGTGTTTATCCAGCTTCCCCCTTAAACACATCGACACTATTCACCTCCACCACTCCCTGTGGGAGCGAGTTCCACATTCTCCCCAGTCTCTGGGTAAAGAGGTTTCTCCTGAAATCCCCATTGGGTTTATTAGTGATGATCCTGTATCGATGGCCCCTAGTTCTGATCTCACCCCGACAAGTGGAAACATCTTCTCTACGTCTGCCCTATCGAAACCCTTTCACCATTTTAAAGACCTCGATCAGGTTACCCCCTCAGCCTTCTCTTTTCTAAGACAAGCACCCCAGCCTGTTCTGGTACAGGTTCTGTATTTCAGCTTATAGCTCCTGTACACGTACTGTAGGCGTAGCAGGTACAGGCAACAATTCACTCCTGTCTGGTACTGTACCGCCTTGTGTGAATGAGTGTGTGAGAGAGTGTGTGTTTGTGAGAGCTTAAGTGTGCATTAGTGAGTTTGAGTGTGAGATTGTATGTGTGTGCTCGCGTGTGTGTGTTTGAGTGTGTCAGTATGTGTGGGGGTTTGAGTGAGTGTGTTTGTGAGTGAGTGTGACAGTGTGTGTTTGTGTATGAGTGTGAATGAGTATGTGATTGAGTGAGTGCATGTTTATGACTGTGTGCGTATTTGAGTAAGTGTGAGTGTGTGTTTGTGACTGTATGTATGTGAGAGAGTGTGTGTTTTTGAGTGTGTTTGTGACTGTGAGTGTGTATGTGAGAGTGTGTTTTTGAGTGTGTGTGTTTGTGACTGTTAGTGTGTATGTGAGAGAGTGTGTGTTTTTGAGTGTGTTTGTGTGTGTGTTTGTGACTGTGTGTGTATGTGAGAGAGTGTGTATTTCTGAGTGTGTTTGTGACTGTGTGTGTATGTGAGAGTGTGTGTTTTTGAGTGTGTGTGTTTGTGACTGAGTGTGTATGTGACAGTGTGTGTTTTTGAGTGTGTTTGTGTGTGTGTTTGTGACTGCGTGTGTGTATGTGAGAGTGTGTTTTTGAGTGTGTGTGTTTGTGACTGTTAGTGTGTATGTGAGAGTGTGTATTTTTGAGTGTGTTTGTGACTGTGTGTGTATGTGAGACAGTGTGTGTTTTTGAGTGTGTTTGTGACTGTGTGTGTGTATGTGAGAGTGTGTTTTTGAGTGTGTGTGTTTGTGACTGTTAGTGTGTATGTGAGAGAGTGTGTATTTTTGAGTGTGTTTGTGACTGTGAGTGTGTATGTGAGAGAGTGTGTTTTTGAGTGTGTGTGTTTGTGACTGAGTGTGTATGTGAGAGTGTGTGTTTTTGAGTGTGTTTTTGTGTGTGTTTGTGACTGTGTGTGTGAGTGTGTGTGTGTGTGAGACTGTGAGTGTGTGTGTGTGAGACAGTGTGTAGTTTTGAGTGTGTGTGTGTGTGTGTGTGTGAGACTGTGAGTGTGTGTGTGTGAGAGAGTGTGTGGTTTTGTGTGTGTGTGTGTGTGTGACTGTGAGTGTGTGGTTGTGAGAGAGTGTGTGGTTTTGAGTGTGTGTGTGTGTGTGTGAGACTGTGAGTGTGTGTGTGTGAGAGAGTGTGTGGTTTTGAGTGTGTGTGTGTGACTATGAGTGTGTGTGTGTGTGTGTGAGACTGTGAGTGTGTGTGTGAGAGTGTGTGGTTTTGAGAGTGTGTGTGTGTGTGTGAGACTGTGAGTGTGAGTGTGTGTGTGAGAGAGTGTGTGGTTTTGAGTGTGTGAGTGTGTGTGTGTGAGAGAGTGTGTGGTTTTGAGTGTGTGAGTGTGTGTGTGTGAGAGAGTGTGTGGTTTTGAGTGTGTGTGTGTGTGAGACCGTGAGTGTGTCTGTGTGAGAGTATGTGGTTTTGAGTGTGTGTGTGTGTGTGTGTGAGACTGTGAGTGTGTGTGTGAGAGTGTGTGGTTTTGAGTGTGTGTGTGTGTGAGACTGTGAGTGTGAGTGTGTGTGTGAGAGAGTGTGTGTGTGAGAGAGTGTGTGGTTTTGAGTGTGTGAGTGTGTGTGTGTGAGAGAGTGTGTGGTTTTGAGTGTGAGTGTGTGTGTGAGACCGTGAGTGTGTCTGTGTGAGAGTATGTGGTTTTGAGTGTGTGTGTGTGTGTGTGTGTGAGACTGTGAGTGTGTGTGTGTGAGAGAGTGTGTGGTTTTGAGTGTGTGTGTGTGTGTGTGTGTGTGTGACTGTGAATGTGTGTGTGTGGTTTTGAGTGTGTGTGTGTGTGTGAGACTGTGACTGTGAGTGTGTGGTTTTGAGTGTATGCGCGTGTGTATTTGTGTGTTTGTGAGCGATGAGTGTGTCACATTGCACAGCTCCAGTACAAACGGCAGCTGATGCTGAATCCTTGTGAATCCTCCCTTCCACCTCTCCCAGAATCATCGCCTGATGGGAGGACAAGAGGAGGCCATTCAGCCCATCCTCCCTGCTCGCTGCAACAACAATTAGCCCCACTTTTAACAGCCCCCCCAAACCATTGATCCACCGTCTTCGGAAAGATCCATGGAATCTTATTCATATTCCCTCTCTACTTACAGTGATATGTACAAAAATAACCCCCTCTGCCAGTGGCCTGTCCATCCTCCCAGCTCAGCTGGGGGGGCACGCAGCAGGGGCACGTCAGGGGGGGCACTGCAGGGGGGCACAGCAGGGGGGTATGCAGGGGGGCACAGCAGGGGGGGCACGTCAGGGGGGCACGTCAGGGGGGGCACGTCCGGGGGGCACAGCAGGGGGGTACGCAGGGGGGGCACAGTAGGGGGGCACGCAGGGGGGGCACGTCAGGGAGGCACGCAGGGGGGGCACGTCAGGGAGGCACAGCAGGGGGCACGCAGTGGGGGCACAGCAGGGGGGCACAGCAGGGGGGTACGCAGGGGGGGCACAGCAGTGGGGTACGCAGGGGGGCACAGCAGGGGGCACACAGTGGGGTACGCAGGGGGGCACAGCAGGGGGCACGCAGTGGGGTACGCAGGGGGGCACAGCAGTGGGGTACGCAGGGGGAGCACAGCAGTGGGGTACGCAAGGGGACACAGCAGTGGGGTACGCAGGGGGGCACAGCAGTAGTGTACACAGGGGGGGCACAGCAGTGGGGTACGCAGGGGGGGCACAGCAGTCGGGTATGCAGGGGGGGCACAGCAGGGGGGGCACAGCAGGGGGGGCACGCAGTGGAGGCAGAGCAGGGGGGCATGCAGGGGGGCACAGCAGGGAGGGCACGCAGTGGGGGCAGAGCAGGGGGGTATGCAGGGGGGGCACAGCAGGGGGGCACAGCAGGGGGGCACAGCAGGGGGGCACAGCAGGGGGGTACGCAGTGGGGGTACGCAGTGGGGGCACAGCAGTGGGGTACGCAGGGGGGCACAGCAGTGGGGTACGCAGGGGGGCACAGCAGTAGTGTACGCAGGGGGGCACAGCAGTGGGGTACGCAGGGGGGGCACAGCAGTGGGGTATGCAGGGGGGGCACAGCAGGGGGGGCACGCAGTGGGGGCAGAGCAGGGGGGTATGCAGGGGGGCACAGCAGGGAGGGCACGCAGTGGGGGCAGAGCAGGGGGGTATGCAGGGGGGCACAGCAGGGGGGCACAGCAGTGGGGCACAGCAGGGGGGCACAGTTCTCCACCACTGTGCCCTCGTCCTCCAGAAACAACAGCTCCTCACACTTTTTCGATCCCCAATGTTGGAGGATGGACACACACCCCACCTCCCACAACCCCCCCCCGACCTCCCACCTCCCACACCCCACAACCTCCCCTCTCCCCCCTCCCCCCCTGGACCTAGCCCCTCCCCCCCGATCTTCCGCACCCCCCCTCCCCCCCTCACCGACTGACCTCCCACCCCCCCAAGGACCACCCACACCCCCACCCACACCCCCACACACCCCCACACCCACCATGTACAAATTGAGACCAGCATTTTGAGGGTTAAACATCATTACTTGCCAGAGACATCTGGTGGGGGAGGTTGGGAGGGAAGGAGTGGGGTGGACTGGGGGCAAGGAGTGGGGGGCACAGAGGGCAAGGAGTGGGGGGGCACAGAGGGCAAGGAGTGGGGGGGGGTCTGCAGAGACAAGGAGTGGGGGGGTCGTAGATGGCAAGGAGTGGGGGGCACAGAGGGCAAGGAGTGGGGGGGCACAGAGGGCAAGGAGTGGGGGGGCACAGAGGGCAAGGAGTGGGGGGCACAGAGGGCAAGGAGTGGGGGGCACAGAGGGCAAGGAGTGGGGGGGCACAGAGGGCAAGGAGTGGGGGGCACAGAGGGCAAGGAGTGGGGGGGCACAGAGGGCAAGGAGTGGGGAAGGAGGGGGAAAAGAGTAGGGGGGGGCAGGATTGGGAGGAGTGGGGGGATGCAGGGGGGCGGGGGGGAAAGGGGGTGGTGATGATGTCCTGGGGTGGGGGTGGGGGAGGGGGGGGTAAATCACACAACCTCTGCTCCAAATGAGCAACATTATTCAGCAAGAGCGACTGCAAAAGCACAAAATCCAACCCAAGGCATCGCCTGAATTAACACTTTCTCTCTTTTCTTTTTTGCAGAAATTTCCAACAAATGCAAACATTTAAAAAACCCACATACCCCCCCCCAACCACCACCACCACCACGAAACCCCAATCCAACCCACCCCTTACCCCTCAACCTTACAATCCCCTCTCTATGGATTAAGTGTGTGTGTGTGAGTGAGAGTGAGTGCATGCAATTACTTAGTATTCAACTCCACACAGACTGCAGTAGAGAGAAAAAAAATATATAATAATGTTGAGAAAAAAAACAGGATGCATTGCAAATACCTTGCAGGATAAGAGTTAGTGCAATCCCACAGCACAAGCAGCAAAGGCGGTGCATTGTTAAATTTTTTTTTGCCCCCTTGTTATTTTTTTTAAAAATCCCCTCGGTCGGGACTCTCTCTCTCTCTCTGTAAATTTTTGGTTGTTGTTGTTGTTGTTGCAGGTTTGGCTTTTTTTTTGGTGGTTGCAATCCGTTCTTTTGCAGAGAGGAACTGAGAGAGCATCTGCAGAGGGAGCAGGAGCAGCAGAAGAAGAGGCGGGGAGCCCCGGGATTTTGATTGACAGCTCCGCTCTGACGGACCGGGAAGGGAAGAGGAGGAGGAGGGGGGGTGGTGGTGGTGGTGGTGGTGCACGGGCGCACCCCCTCGGCCAATCAGCGGGCCCGCCTGGATCCGGGATTCCTGGGCCAGCGTTCCAAATCTGGGACTGCGCTCCGCGCGCTGCAGCAAGAGCAAAGGGAGGGAGGACGGACGGATGGATGGATGGATGGAGAGGGAGGCGATAGGGATATAAACGGCCCGGGGGGGTGGTTAATTTTTTTTGCGCTTTTTTTTTGCAAGCCGAGGGGGGGGGCGGGTCCTCTTGCATATGCAAAGGACACTTTTTGCATTGGGGCGCCAGGGGGTAAATTGCACCTCCCAGACCTGTTGCAAAGTTTTATACCCACCCCCCCCCCCCACAAATGCATACACACACACACACCTACAAATCGATGCACATGGCGATTCCCATTGCATTGCACAGGAAGATCAAAGTCTTGCATGGTCAGCATCGGTGGGGGCAGCTTGCCGTCGACACGGGGTGCTCCCTGGGGGTCACACATCCAACTGTACTAAACATCCCCCCCCCCATCCCCAAACACACAACTCCCCACACCCAACCCCACCCCCTTGCGTTTGGGAAATCTCAGAGGCGGGCACGCATCGGGGGAATTGTGTAGAAAATGGGGTAAGAACATTGCAATGCCAATGTGTACACAGCATGGTCTGCACAACTCACACCTGGTAAAGCAACCCTCGCCCACTTCAGCCCTTCAGGCAGTGCGGCACTGTCGGAGGGTCAGTACTGAAGAAGTGCTGCACTGTCGGAGGGTCAGTACTGAGGGAGTGCTGAACAGTCAGAGGGTCAGGACTCAGGGAGTACTGCACTGTCGCAGTGTCAGTACTGAGGGAGTGCTGCACTGTCGGAGGGTCAGTGCCGAGGGAGTGCTGCACTGTCGGAGGGTCAGTGAAGAGGGAGTGCTGCACTGTCAGAGCGTCAGTACTGAGGGAGTGCTGCACTGTCGGAGGGTTAGTACTGAGGGAGTGCTGCACTGTCGGAGGCTCAGTACTGAGGGAGTGATGCACTGTCGGAGGGTCAGAGCCAAAGGAGTGCTGCACTCTCGGAATTTCAGTACTGAGGGAGAGCTGCACTGTCGGAGGATCAGTACTGAGGGAGTGCTGCACTGTCGGAGGGTCAGTACTGAGGGAGTGCTGCACTGTCGGAGTGTCAGTACTGAAGCAGTGCTGCACTGTCGGAGGGTCAGTGCCGAGGGAGTGCTGCACTGTCAGAGGGTCAGTACTGAGGGAGTACTGCACTGTCGCAGTGTCAGTACTGAGGGAGCTCTGCAATGTTGAAGGGTCAGTGCTGAGGCAGTGCTGCACTGTCGGAGGGTCAGAGCCGAGGGAGTTCTCCACTCTCGGAATTTCAGTACTCAGGGAGTGCTGCACTGTCAGAGGGTCAGTACTGAGGGAGTGCTGCACTGTCAGAGGGTCAGTACTGAGGGAGTGCTGCACTGTCGGAGGGTCAGTGCCCAGGGAGTGCTGCACTGTCGCAGTGTTAGTACGGAGGGAGCGCTGCACTGTCAGAGGGTCAGTGCTGAGGCAGTGCTGCACTGTCGGAAGGTCAGTACTGAGGGAGCGCTGCACTATCGCAGTGTCAGTACTGAGGGAGCGCTGCACTGTCGGAGGGTCAGTACTGAGGGAGCGCTGCACCATCGCAGTGTCAGTACTGAGGGAGGACTGCACTGTCAGAGGGTAAGTACTGAAGGAGTGCTGCACTGTCGGAGGGTCAGTACTGAGGGAGCGCTGCACCATCGCAGTGTCAGTACTGAGGGAGGACTGCACTGTCAGAGGGTAAGTACTGAGGGAGTGCTGCACTGTCGGAGGGTCATTACTGAGGGAGTGCTGCACTGTCGGAGGGTCAGTACTGAGGGAGTGCTGCACTGTCGAAGGGTCAGTACTGAGGGAGTGCTGCACTGTCGGAGTGTCAGTTCTGAGGGAGCGCTGCACGGTCGGAGGGTCAGTACTGAGGGAGTGCTGCACTGTCGAAGGGTCAGTATTGAGGGAGTACTGCACTGTCGGAGGGTCAGTACTGAGGGAGTGCTGCATTGTCAGAGGATCAGTACTGAGCGAGCGCTGCACTGTCGGAGGATCAGTACTGAGGGAGTGCTGCACTGTCGAAGGGTCAGTATTGAGGGAGTTCTGCATTGTCAGAGGGTCAGTACTGAGGGAGTGCTGCATTGTCAGAGGGTCAGTACTGAGGGAGTGCTGTACTTTCAGAGGGTCAATACTGAGGGAATGCTGCACTGTCGGAGAGTCAGTACTGAGGGAGTGCTGCACTGTCAGAGGGTCAATAAAGAGGGAGTGCTGCACTGTCAGATGGTCAGTACTGAGGGAGTACTGCACTGTCAGAGGGTCAGTACTGAGGGAGTGCTGTACTGTCAGAGGGTCAATACTGAGGGAATGCTTCACTGTCGGAGACTCAGTACTGAGGGAGTGCTGGACTGTCGGAGTGTCAGTTCTGTGGGAGCGCTGCACGGTCGGAGGGTCAGTACTGAGGGAGTGCTGCACTGTCGGAGGGTCAGTACTAAGGGAGTGCTGTACTGTCAGAGGGTCAATACTGAGGGAATGCTGCACTGTCGGAGAGTCAGTACTGAGGGAGTGCTGCACTGTCAGAGGGTCAATACTGAGGGAGTGCTGCACTGTCAGAGGGTCAGTACTGAGGGAGTACTGCACTGTCAGAGGGTCAGTACTGAGGGAGTGCTGTACTGTCAGAGGGTCAATACTGAGGGAATGCTGCACTGTCGAACAGTCAGTACTGAGGGAGTGCTGGACTGTCGGAGTGTCAGTTCTGTGGGAGCGCTGCACGGTCGGAGGGTCAGTACTGAGGGAGTGCTGCACTGTCGGAGGGTCAGTACTGAGGGAGTGCTGCACTGTCAGAGGGTCAGTACTGAGAGAGTGCTGCACTGTCAGAGGGTCAGTGCTGAGGCAGTGCTGCACTGTCGGAGGGTCAGTGCTGAGGGAGTGATGCACTGTCAGAGCGTCAGTACTGAGGGAGCGCTGCACTGTCGGAGGGTAATATTGAGGGAGTGATGCAACGTCAGAGGGTCAGTACTGAGGGAGTGCTGCACTGTCGAAGCGTCAGTAATGAGGGAGTGCTGCACTGTCGTAGGGTCAGTACTGAGGGAGTGCTGCACTGTCGGAGTGTCATTTCTGAGGGAGCGCTGCACTGTCAGAGGGGCAGTACTGAGGGAGCGCTGCACTGTCGGAGGGTAATATTGAGGGAGTGCTGCACTGACAGAGGGTCAGTACTGAGGGAGTGCTGCACTGTCGCCGTGTCAGTAATGAGGGAGTGCTGCACTGTCAGAGGGTCAGTACTGAGGGAGTACTGCACTGTCGCAGTGTCAGTACTGAGGGAGTGCTGCACTGTCGGAGTGTCAGTTCTGAGGGAGCGCTGGACGGTCGGAGGGTCAGTACTGAGGGAGTGCTGCACTGTCGAAGGGTCAGTATTGAGGGAGTACTGCACTGTCGGAGGGTCAGTACTGAGGGAGTGCTGCATTGTCAGAGGATCAGTACTGAGCGAGCGCTGCACTGTCGGAGGATCAGTACTGAGGGAGTGCTGCACTGTCGAAGGGTCAGTATTGAGGGAGTTCTGCATTGTCAGAGGGTCAGTACTGAGGGAGTGCTGCATTGTCAGAGGGTCAGTACTGAGGGAGTGCTGTACTTTCAGAGGGTCAATACTGAGGGAATGCTGCACTGTCGGAGAGTCAGTACTGAGGGAGTGCTGCACTGTCAGAGGGTCAATACAGAGGGAGTGCTGCACTGTCAGAGGGTCAGTACTGAGGGAGTACTGCACTGTCAGAGGGTCAGTACTGAGGGAGTGCTGTACTGTCAGAGGGTCAATACTGAGGGAATGCTTCACTGTCGGAGACTCAGTACTGAGGGAGTGCTGGACTGTCGGAGTGTCAGTTCTGTGGGAGCGCTGCACGGTCGGAGGGTCAGTACTGAGGGAGTGCTGCACTGTCGGAGGGTCAGTACTAAGGGAGTGCTGTACTGTCAGAGGGTCAATACTGAGGGAATGCTGCACTGTCGGAGAGTCAGTACTGAGGGAGTGCTGCACTGTCAGAGGGTCAATACTGAGGGAGTGCTGCACTGTCAGAGGGTCAGTACTGAGGGAGTACTGCACTGTCAGAGGGTCAGTACTGAGGGAGTGCTGTACTGTCAGAGGGTCAATACTGAGGGAATGCTGCACTGTCGAACAGTCAGTACTGAGGGAGTGCTGGACTGTCGGAGTGTCAGTTCTGTGGGAGCGCTGCACGGTCGGAGGGTCAGTACTGAGGGAGTGCTGCACTGTCGGAGGGTCAGTACTGAGGGAGTGCTGCACTGTCAGAGGGTCAGTACTGAGAGAGTGCTGCACTGTCAGAGGGTCAGTGCTGAGGCAGTGCTGCACTGTCGGAGGGTCAGTGCTGAGGGAGTGCTGCACTGTCAGAGCGTCAGTACTGAGGGAGCGCTGCACTGTCGGAGGGTAATATTGAGGGAGTGATGCAACGTCAGAGGGTCAGTACTGAGGGAGTGCTGCACTGTCGAAGCGTCAGTAATGAGGGAGTGCTGCACTGTCGTAGGGTCAGTACTGAGGGAGTGCTGCACTGTCGGAGTGTCATTTCTGAGGGAGCGCTGCACTGTCAGAGGGGCAGTACTGAGGGAGCGCTGCACTGTCGGAGGGTAATATTGAGGGAGTGCTGCACTGACAGAGGGTCAGTACTGAGGGAGTGCTGCACTGTCGCCGTGTCAGTACTGAGGGAGTGCTGCACTGTCAGAGGGTCAGTACTGAGGGAGTACTGCACTGTCGCAGTGTCAGTACTGAGGGAGCGCTGCAATGTCGAAGGGTCAGTGCTGAGGCAGTGCTGCACTGTCGGAGGGTCAGAGCCGAGGGAGTTCTCCACTCTCGGAATTTCAGTACTCAGGGAGTGCTGCACTGTCAGAGGGTCAGTACTGAGGGAGTGCTGCACTGTCAGAGGGTCAGTACTGAGGGAGTGCTGCACTGTCGGAGGGTCAGTGCCCAGGGAGTGCTGCACTTTCGCAGTGTTAGTACTGAGGGAGCGCTGCACTGTCAGAGCGTCAGTGCTGAGGCAGTGCTGCACTGTCGGAAGGTCAGTACTGAGGGAGCGCTGCACTATCGCAGTGTCAGTACTGAGGGAGCGCTGCACTGTCGGAGGGTCAGTACTGAGGGAGCGCTGCACCATCGCAGTGTCAGTACTGAGGGAGGACTGCACTGTCAGAGGGTAAGTACTGAGGGAGTGCTGCACTGTCGGAGGGTCAGTACTGAGGGAGCGCTGCACCATCGCAGTGTCAGTACTGAGGGAGGACTGCACTGTCAGAGGGTAAGTACTGAGGGAGTGCTGCACTGTCGGAGGGTCAGTACTGAGGGAGTGCTGCACTATCGGAGGGTCAGTACTGAGGGAGTGCTGCACTGTCGGAGGGTCAGTACTGAGGGAGTGCTGCACTGTCGGAGTGTCAGTTCTGAGGGAGCGCTGCACGGTCGGAGGGTCAGTACTGAGGGAGTGCTGCACTGTCGAAGGGTCAGTATTGAGGGAGTGCTGCACTGTCAGAGGGTCAGTACTGAGGGAGTGCTGCATTGTCAGAGGGTCAGTACTGAGCGAGAGCTGCACTGTCGGAGGATCAGTACTGAGGGAGTGCTGCACTGTCGAAGGGTCAGTATTGAGGGAGTGCTGCACTGTCAGAGGGTCAGTACTGAGGGAGTGCTGCATTGTCAGAGGGTCAGTACTGAGGGAGTGCTGTACTGTCAGAGGGTCAATACTGAGGGAATGCTGCACTGTCGGAGAGTCAGTACTGAGGGAGTGCTGCACTGTCAGAGGGTCAATACTGAGGGAGTGCTGCACTGTCAGAGGGTCAGTACTGAGGGAGTACTGCACTGTCAGAGGGTCAGTACTGAGGGAGTGCTGTACTGTCAGAGGGTCAATACTGAGGGAATGCTTCACTGTCGGAGAGTCAGTACTGAGGGAGTGCTGGACTGTCAGAGTGTCAGTTCTGTGGGAGCGCTGCACGGTCGGAGGGTCAGTACTGAGGGAGTGCTGCACTGTCGGAGGGTCAGTACTGAGGGAGTGCTGTACTGTCAGAGGGTCAATACTGAGGGAGTGCTGCACTGTCAGAGGGTCAGTACTGAGGGAGTACTGCACTGTCAGAGGGACAGTACTGAGGGAGTGCTGTACTGTCAGAGGATCAATACTGAGGGAATGCTGCACTGTCGGAGAGTCAGTACTGAGGGAGTGCTGGACTGTCGGAGTGTCAGTTCTGTGGGAGCGCTGCACGGTCGGAGGGTCAGTACTGAGGGAGTGCTGCAGTGTCGGAGGGTCAGTACTGAGGGAGTGCTGCACTGTCAGAGGGTCAGTACTGATAGAGTGCTGCACTGTCGGAGGGTCAGTACTGAGGGAGTGCTGCACTGTCGGAGGTTCAGTGCTGAGGCAGTGCTGCACTGTTGGAGGGTCAGTGCTGCACTGTCAGAGGGTCAGTGCTGAGGCAGTGCTGCACTGTCGGAGGGTCAGTGCTGAGGGAGTGCTGCACTGTCAGAGCGTCAGTACTGAGGGAGCGCTGCACTGTCGGAGGGTAATATTGTGGGAGTGATGCAACGTCAGAGGGTCAGTACTGAGGGAGTGCTGCACTGTCGGAGCGTCAGTAATGAGGGAGTGCTGCACTGTCGTAGGGTCAGTACTGAGGGAGTGCTGCACTGTCGGAGTGTCATTTCTGAAGGAGCGCTGCACTGTCGGAGGGGCAGTACTGAGGGAGCGCTGCACTGTCGGAGGGTAATATTGAGGGAGTGCTGCACTGTCAGAGGGTCAGTACTGAGGGAGTGCTGCACTGTCGCCGTGTCAGTACTGAGGGAGTGCTACACTGTCAGAGGGTCAGTACTGAGGGAGTGCTGCACGGTCAGAGGGTCAGTACTGAGGGAGTGCTGCACTGTCGGAGGGTCAGTGCCGAGTGAGTGCTGCACAGTCAGAGGGTCAGTACTGAGGGAGTGCTGCACTGTCACAGGGTCAGTACTGAGGGAGTGCTGCACTGTCGGAGGGTTAGTACTGAGGAAGTGCTGCACTGTCGGAGGGTCAGTACTGAGGGAGTGCTGCACTGTCGGAGGGTCAGTGCCGAGGGAGTGCTGCACTGTCGGAGGGTCAGTACTGAGGGAGTGCTGCACTCTCGGAGCGTCAGTACTGAGGGAGTGCTGCACTCTCGGAGGGTCAGTACTGATGGAGTGCTGCACTGTCGGAGGGTCAGTACTGAGGGAGTGCTGCACTGTCGCAAGGTCAGTACTGAAGCAGTGCTGCACTGTCGGAGCGTCAGTACTGAAGCAGTGCTGCACTGTCGGAGCGTCAGTACTGAGGGAGTGCTGCACTGTCGGAGCGTCAGTGCCGAGGGAGTGCTGCACTGTCAGTGGGTGAGTACTGAGGCAGTGCTGCACTGTCGGAGGGTCAGAGCCGAGGGAGTGCTCCACTCTCGGAATTTCAGTACTCAGGGAGTGCTGCAATGTCGGAGAGTGCCGAGGGAGTGCTGCACGGTCAGAGGGTCAGTACTGAGGGAATGCTGCACTGTCGCAGTGTCAGTACTGAGGGAGTGCTGCACTGTCGGAGGGTCAGTACTGAGGGAGAGCTGCACTGTCGGAGGTTCAGTACTGAGGGAGTGCTGCACTGTCGGCGGGTCATTACTGAGGGAGTGCTGCACTGTCCGAGGGTCAGTACTGAGGGAGAGCTGCACTGTCCGAGGTTCAGTACTGAGGGAGTGCTGCACTTTCCGAGAGTCAGTACTGAGGGAGAGCTGCACTGTCAGAGGTTCAGTACTGAGGGAGTGCTGCACTGTCAGAGGTTCACTACCGAGGTAGTGCTGCATGTCAGAGCGTCAGTACTGAGGGGGTGCTGCACAGTCGGAGGGTCAGTACTGAGGGAGTGCTGCACTGTCAGAGGGTCAGTACTGAGGCAGTGCTGCACTGTCAGAGGGTCAGTACTGAGGGAGTGCTGCACTGTCGGAGGATCAGTCCTGAGGCAGTGCTGCACTGTCGGAGGGTCAGTACTGAGGGAGTGCTGCACTGTGGGACGGTCAGTACTGAGGGAGTGCTGCACTGTCAGAGGGTCAGTACTGAGGGAGAGCTGCACTGTCGGAGGGTCAGTACTGAGGCAGTGCTGCACTGTCTGGTGGTTCAGTAATGAGGGAGTGCTGCACTGTCGGAGCTTCAGTACTGAGGGAGCGCTGCATGGTCGGAGGGTCAGTACTGAGGGAGTGCTGCACTGTCGGAGGGTCAGTATTGAGGGAGTGCTGCATTGTCAGAGGGTCAGTACTGAGCGAGCGCTGCACTCTCGGAGGGTCAGTATTGAGGGAGTGCTGCACTGTCAGAGGGTCAGTACTGAGGGAGTGCTGCACTGTCGGAGGGTCAGTACTGAGGGAGTGCTGCATTGTCAGAGGGTCAGTACTGAGCGAGCGCTGCACTCTCGGAGGGTCAGTATTGAGGGAGTGCTGCACTGTCAGAGGGTCAGTACTGAGGGAGTGCTGCACTGTCGCAAGGTCAGTACTGAAGCAGTGCTGCACTGTCGGAGCATCAGTACTGAGGGAGTGCTGCACTGTCGGAGCGTCAGTAATGAGGGAGTGCTGCACTGTCGTAGGGTCAGTACTGAGGGAGTGCTGCACTGTCGGAGTGTCATTTCTGAGGGAGCGCTGCACCTTCGGAGGGTCAGTACTGAGGGAGTGCTGCACTGTCGGAGGGTCAGTGCCGAGGGAGTGCTGCACTGTCAGAGTGTCATTTCTGAGGGAGCGCTGCTCTGTCGGAGTGTCAGTACTGAGGGAGTGCTGCACTGTCGGAGGGTCAGTACTGAGGGAGTGCTGCACTGTCGGAGGGTCAGTGCCGAGGGAGTGCTGCACAGTCAGAGGGTCAGTACTGAGGGAGTGCTGCACTGTCGGAGGGTCAGTACTGAGGGAGTGCTGCACTGTTGGAGGGTCAGTACTGAGGGAGTGCTGCACTGTCGGAGTGTCAGTTCTGAGGGAGCGCTGCACGGTCGGAGGGTCAGTACTGAGGGAGTGCTGCACTGTCGGAGTGTAAGTATTGAGGAGTGCTGCCTTGTCAGAGGGTCAGTACTGAGCGAGCGCTGCACTGTCGGAGGGTCAGTATTGATGGAGTGCTGCACTGTCAGAGGGTCAATACTTAGGGAGTGCTGCACTGTCAGAGGGTCAGTTTTGAGGGAGTGCTGCACTGTCAGAGGGTCAATACTGAGGGAGTGCTGCACTGTCGGAGAGTCAGTACTGAGGAGTGCTGCACTGTCAGAGGGTCAGTACTGAGGGAGTGCTGCACTGTCGCAGCGTCAGTAATGAGGGAGTGCTGCACTGTCGTAGGGTCAGTACTGAGGGAGTGCTGCACTGTCGGAGGGTCAGTATTGAGGGAGTGCTGCATTGTCAGAGGGTCAGTACTGAGCGAGCGCTGCACTCTCGGAGGGTCAGTATTGAGGGAGTGCTGCACTGTCAGAGGGTCAGTACTGAGGGAGTGCTGCACTGTCGGAGGGTCAGTACTGAGGGAGTGCTGCATTGTCAGAGGGTCAGTACTGAGCGAGCGCTGCACTCTCGGAGGGTCAGTATTGAGGGAGTGCTGCACTGTCAGAGGGTCAGTACTGAGGGAGTGCTGCACTGTCGCAAGGTCAGTACTGAAGCAGTGCTGCACTGTCGGAGCATCAGTACTGAGGGAGTGCTGCACTGTCGGAGCGTCAGTAATGAGGGAGTGCTGCACTGTCGTAGGGTCAGTACTGAGGGAGTACTGCACTGTCGGAGTGTCATTTCTGAGGGAGCGCTGCACCTTCGGAGGGTCAGTACTGAGGGAGTGCTGCACTGTCGGAGGGTCAGTGCCGAGGGAGTGCTGCACTGTCAGAGTGTCATTTCTGAGGGAGCGCTGCTCTGTCGCAGTGTCTGTACTGAGGGAGTGCTGCAGGGTCGGAGGGTCAGTGCCGAGGGAGTGCTGCACTGTCACAGGGTCAGTACTGAGGGAGTGCTGCACTGTCGGAGGGTTAGTACTGAGGAAGTGCTGCACTGTCGGAGGGTCAGTACTGAGGGACTGCTGCACTGTCGGAGGGTCAGTGCCGAGGGAGTGCTGCACTGTCGGAGGGTCAGTACTGAGGGAGTGCTGCACTCTCGGAGGGTCAGTACTGAGGGAGTGCTGCACTCTCGGAGGGTCAGTACTGAGGGAGTGCTCCACTGTCAGAGGTTCAGTACTGAGGGAGTACTGCACTGTCGCAAGGTCAGTACTGAAGCAGTGCTGCACTGTGGGAGCGTCAGTACTGAAGCAGTGCTGCACTGTCGGAGCGTCAGTACTGAGGGAGTGCTGCACTGTCGGAGGGTCAGTACTGAAGCAGTGCTGCACTGTCGGAGGGTCAGTGCCAAGGGAGTGCTGCACTGTCAGTGGGTCAGTACTGAGGCAGTGCTGCACTGTCGGAGGGTCAGAGCCGAGGGAGTGCTCCACTCTCGGAATTTCAGTACTGAGGGAATGCTGCACTGTCGCAGTGTCAGTACTGAGGGAGTGCTGCACTGTCGGAGGGTCAGTACTGAGGGAGTGCTGCACTGTCGGAGGTTCAGTACTGAGGGAGTGCTGCACTGTCGGCGGGTCATTACTGAGGGAGTGCTGCACTTTCCGAGAGTCAGTACTGAGGGAGAGCTGCACTGTCAGAGGTTCAGTACTGAGGGAGTGCTGCACTGTCAGAGGTTCACTACCGAGGTAGTGCTGCATGTCAGAGCGTCAGTACTGAGGGGGTGCTGCACAGTCGGAGGGTCAGTACTGAGGGAGTGCTGCACTGTCAGAGGGTCAGTACTGAGGCAGTGCTGCACTGTCAGAGGGTCAGTACTGAGGGAGTGCTGCACTGTCGGAGGATCAGTCCTGAGGCAGTGCTGCACTGTGGGACGGTCAGTACTGAGGGAGTGCTGCACTGTCAGAGGGTCAGTACTGAGGGAGAGCTGCACTGTCGGAGGGTCAGTACTGAGGCAGTGCTGCACTGTCTGGTGGTTCAGTAATGAGGGAGTGCTGCACTGTCGGAGCGTCAGTACTGAGGGAGCGCTGCATGGTCGGAGGGTCAGTACTGAGGGAGTGCTGCACTGTCGGAGGGTCAGTATTGAGGGAGTGCTGCATTGTCAGAGGGTCAGTACTGAGCGAGCGCTGCACTCTCGGAGGGTCAGTATTGAGGGAGTGCTGCACTGTCAGAGGGTCAGTACTGAGGGAGTGCTGCACTGTCGGAGGGTCAGTACTGAGGGAGTGCTGCATTGTCAGAGGGTCAGTACTGAGCGAGCGCTGCACTCTCGGAGGGTCAGTATTGAGGGAGTGCTGCACTGTCAGAGGGTCAGTACTGAGGGAGTGCTGCACTGTCGCAAGGTCAGTACTGAAGCAGTGCTGCACTGTCGGAGCATCAGTACTGAGGGAGTGCTGCACTGTCGGAGCGTCAGTAATGAGGGAGTGCTGCACTGTCGTAGGGTCAGTACTGAGGGAGTGCTGCACTGTCGGAGTGTCATTTCTGAGGGAGCGCTGCACCTTCGGAGGGTCAGTACTGAGGGAGTGCTGCACTGTCGGAGGGTCAGTGCCGAGGGAGTGCTGCACTGTCAGAGTGTCATTTCTGAGGGAGCGCTGCTCTGTCGGAGTGTCAGTACTGAGGGAGTGCTGCACTGTCGGAGGGTCAGTACTGAGGGAGTGCTGCACTGTCGGAGGGTCAGTGCCGAGGGAGTGCTGCACAGTCAGAGGGTCAGTACTGAGGGAGTGCTGCACTGTCGGAGGGTCAGTACTGAGGGAGTGCTGCACTGTTGGAGGGTCAGTACTGAGGGAGTGCTGCACTGTCGGAGTGTCAGTTCTGAGGGAGCGCTGCACGGTCGGAGGGTCAGTACTGAGGGAGTGCTGCACTGTCGGAGTGTAAGTATTGAGGAGTGCTGCCTTGTCAGAGGGTCAGTACTGAGCGAGCGCTGCACTGTCGGAGGGTCAGTATTGATGGAGTGCTGCACTGTCAGAGGGTCAATACTTAGGGAGTGCTGCACTGTCAGAGGGTCAGTTTTGAGGGAGTGCTGCACTGTCAGAGGGTCAATACTGAGGGAGTGCTGCACTGTCGGAGAGTCAGTACTGAGGAGTGCTGCACTGTCAGAGGGTCAGTACTGAGGGAGTGCTGCACTGTCGCAGCGTCAGTAATGAGGGAGTGCTGCACTGTCGTAGGGTCAGTACTGAGGGAGTGCTGCACTGTCGGAGGGTCAGTATTGAGGGAGTGCTGCATTGTCAGAGGGTCAGTACTGAGCGAGCGCTGCACTCTCGGAGGGTCAGTATTGAGGGAGTGCTGCACTGTCAGAGGGTCAGTACTGAGGGAGTGCTGCACTGTCGGAGGGTCAGTACTGAGGGAGTGCTGCATTGTCAGAGGGTCAGTACTGAGCGAGCGCTGCACTCTCGGAGGGTCAGTATTGAGGGAGTGCTGCACTGTCAGAGGGTCAGTACTGAGGGAGTGCTGCACTGTCGCAAGGTCAGTACTGAAGCAGTGCTGCACTGTCGGAGCATCAGTACTGAGGGAGTGCTGCACTGTCGGAGCATCAGTAATGAGGGAGTGCTGCACTGTCGTAGGGTCAGTACTGAGGGAGTGCTGCACTGTCGGAGTGTCATTTCTGAGGGAGCGCTGCACCTTCGGAGGGTCAGTACTGAGGGAGTGCTGCACTGTCGGAGGGTCAGTGCCGAGGGAGTGCTGCACTGTCAGAGTGTCATTTCTGAGGGAGCGCTGCTCTGTCGGAGTGTCAGTACTGAGGGAGTGCTGCACTGTCGGAGGGTCAGTACTGAGGGAGTGCTGCACTGTCGGAGGGTCAGTGCCGAGGGAGTGCTGCACAGTCAGAGGGTCAGTACTGAGGGAGTGCTGCACTGTCGGAGGGTCAGTACTGAGGGAGTGCTGCACTGTTGGAGGGTCAGTACTGAGGGAGTGCTGCACTGTCGGAGTGTCAGTTCTGAGGGAGCGCTGCACGGTCGGAGGGTCAGTACTGAGGGAGTGCTGCACTGTCGGAGTGTAAGTATTGAGGAGTGCTGCCTTGTCAGAGGGTCAGTACTGAGCGAGCGCTGCACTGTCGGAGGGTCAGTATTGATGGAGTGCTGCACTGTCAGAGGGTCAATACTTAGGGAGTGCTGCACTGTCAGAGGGTCAGTTTTGAGGGAGTGCTGCACTGTCAGAGGGTCAATACTGAGGGAGTGCTGCACTGTCGGAGAGTCAGTACTGAGGAGTGCTGCACTGTCAGAGGGTCAGTACTGAGGGAGTGCTGCACTGTCGCAGCGTCAGTAATGAGGGAGTGCTGCACTGTCGTAGGGTCAGTACTGAGGGAGTGCTGCATTGTCGGAGTGTCATTTCTGAGGGAGCGCTGCACTGTCGGAGGGTCAGTACTGAGGGATTGCTGCACTGTCGGAGGGTCAGTACTGAGGGAGTGCTGCACTGTCGGAGGGTCAGTGCCGAGGGAGTGCTGCACAGTCAGAGGGTCAGTACTGAGGGAGTGCTGCACTGTCGCAGTGTCAGTACTGAGGGAGTGCTGCAGGGTCGGAGGGTCAGTGCCGAGGGAGTGCTGCACTGTCACAGGGTCAGTACTGAGGGAGTGCTGCACTGTCGGAGGGTTAGTACTGAGGAAGTGCTGCACTGTCGGAGGGTCAGTACTGAGGGACTGCTGCACTGTCGGAGGGTCAGTGCCGAGGGAGTGCTGCACTGTCGGAGGGTCAGTACTGAGGGAGTGCTGCACTCTCGGAGGGTCAGTACTGAGGGAGTGCTGCACTCTCGGAGGGTCAGTACTGAGGGAGTGCTCCACTGTCAGAGGTTCAGTACTGAGGGAGTACTGCACTGTCGCAAGGTCAGTACTGAAGCAGTGCTGCACTGTGGGAGCGTCAGTACTGAAGCAGTGCTGCACTGTCGGAGCGTCAGTACTGAGGGAGTGCTGCACTGTCGGAGGGTCAGTACTGAAGCAGTGCTGCACTGTCGGAGGGTCAGTGCCAAGGGAGTGCTGCACTGTCAGTGGGTCAGTACTGAGGCAGTGCTGCACTGTCGGAGGGTCAGAGCCGAGGGAGTGCTCCACTCTCGGAATTTCAGTACTGAGGGAATGCTGCACTGTCGCAGTGTCAGTACTGAGGGAGTGCTGCACTGTCGGAGGGTCAGTACTGAGGGAGTGCTGCACTGTCGGAGGTTCAGTACTGAGGGAGTGCTGCACTGTCGGCGGGTCATTACTGAGGGAGTGCTGCACTTTCCGAGAGTCAGTACTGAGGGAGAGCTGCACTGTCAGAGGTTCAGTACTGAGGGAGTGCTGCACTGTCAGAGGTTCACTACCGAGGTAGTGCTGCATGTCAGAGCGTCAGTACTGAGGGGGTGCTGCACAGTCGGAGGGTCAGTACTGAGGGAGTGCTGCACTGTCAGAGGGTCAGTACTGAGGCAGTGCTGCACTGTCAGAGGGTCAGTACTGAGGGAGTGCTGCACTGTCGGAGGATCAGTCCTGAGGCAGTGCTGCACTGTGGGACGGTCAGTACTGAGGGAGTGCTGCACTGTCAGAGGGTCAGTACTGAGGGAGAGCTGCACTGTCGGAGGGTCAGTACTGAGGCAGTGCTGCACTGTCTGGTGGTTCAGTAATGAGGGAGTGCTGCACTGTCGGAGCGTCAGTACTGAGGGAGCGCTGCATGGTCGGAGGGTCAGTACTGAGGGAGTGCTGCACTGTCGGAGGGTCAGTATTGAGGGAGTGCTGCATTGTCAGAGGGTCAGTACTGAGCGAGCGCTGCACTCTCGGAGGGTCAGTATTGAGGGAGTGCTGCACTGTCAGAGGGTCAGTACTGAGGGAGTGCTGCACTGTCGGAGGGTCAGTACTGAGGGAGTGCTGCATTGTCAGAGGGTCAGTACTGAGCGAGCGCTGCACTCTCGGAGGGTCAGTATTGAGGGAGTGCTGCACTGTCAGAGGGTCAGTACTGAGGGAGTGCTGCACTGTCGCAAGGTCAGTACTGAAGCAGTGCTGCACTGTCGGAGCATCAGTACTGAGGGAGTGCTGCACTGTCGGAGCGTCAGTAATGAGGGAGTGCTGCACTGTCGTAGGGTCAGTACTGAGGGAGTGCTGCACTGTCGGAGTGTCATTTCTGAGGGAGCGCTGCACCTTCGGAGGGTCAGTACTGAGGGAGTGCTGCACTGTCGGAGGGTCAGTGCCGAGGGAGTGCTGCACTGTCAGAGTGTCATTTCTGAGGGAGCGCTGCTCTGTCGGAGTGTCAGTACTGAGGGAGTGCTGCACTGTCGGAGGGTCAGTACTGAGGGAGTGCTGCACTGTCGGAGGGTCAGTGCCGAGGGAGTGCTGCACAGTCAGATGGTCAGTACTGAGGGAGTGCTGCACTGTCGGAGGGTCAGTACTGAGGGAGTGCTGCACTGTTGGAGGGTCAGTACTGAGGGAGTGCTGCACTGTCGGAGTGTCAGTTCTGAGGGAGCGCTGCACGGTCGGAGGGTCAGTACTGAGGGAGTGCTGCACTGTCGGAGTGTAAGTATTGAGGAGTGCTGCCTTGTCAGAGGGTCAGTACTGAGCGAGCGCTGCACTGTCGGAGGGTCAGTATTGATGGAGTGCTGCACTGTCAGAGGGTCAATACTTAGGGAGTGCTGCACTGTCAGAGGGTCAGTTTTGAGGGAGTGCTGCACTGTCAGAGGGTCAATACTGAGGGAGTGCTGCACTGTCGGAGAGTCAGTACTGAGGAGTGCTGCACTGTCAGAGGGTCAGTACTGAGGGAGTGCTGCACTGTCGCAGCGTCAGTAATGAGGGAGTGCTGCACTGTCGTAGGGTCAGTACTGAGGGAGTGCTGCACTGTCGGAGGGTCAGTATTGAGGGAGTGCTGCATTGTCAGAGGGTCAGTACTGAGCGAGCGCTGCACTCTCGGAGGGTCAGTATTGAGGGAGTGCTGCACTGTCAGAGGGTCAGTACTGAGGGAGTGCTGCACTGTCGGAGGGTCAGTACTGAGGGAGTGCTGCATTGTCAGAGGGTCAGTACTGAGCGAGCGCTGCACTCTCGGAGGGTCAGTATTGAGGGAGTGCTGCACTGTCAGAGGGTCAGTACTGAGGGAGTGCTGCACTGTCGCAAGGTCAGTACTGAAGCAGTGCTGCACTGTCGGAGCATCAGTACTGAGGGAGTGCTGCACTGTCGGAGCATCAGTAATGAGGGAGTGCTGCACTGTCGTAGGGTCAGTACTGAGGGAGTGCTGCACTGTCGGAGTGTCATTTCTGAGGGAGCGCTGCACCTTCGGAGGGTCAGTACTGAGGGAGTGCTGCACTGTCGGAGGGTCAGTGCCGAGGGAGTGCTGCACTGTCAGAGTGTCATTTCTGAGGGAGCGCTGCTCTGTCGGAGTGTCAGTACTGAGGGAGTGCTGCACTGTCGGAGGGTCAGTACTGAGGGAGTGCTGCACTGTCGGAGGGTCAGTGCCGAGGGAGTGCTGCACAGTCAGAGGGTCAGTACTGAGGGAGTGCTGCACTGTCGGAGGGTCAGTACTGAGGGAGTGCTGCACTGTTGGAGGGTCAGTACTGAGGGAGTGCTGCACTGTCGGAGTGTCAGTTCTGAGGGAGCGCTGCACGGTCGGAGGGTCAGTACTGAGGGAGTGCTGCACTGTCGGAGTGTAAGTATTGAGGAGTGCTGCCTTGTCAGAGGGTCAGTACTGAGCGAGCGCTGCACTGTCGGAGGGTCAGTATTGATGGAGTGCTGCACTGTCAGAGGGTCAATACTTAGGGAGTGCTGCACTGTCAGAGGGTCAGTTTTGAGGGAGTGCTGCACTGTCAGAGGGTCAATACTGAGGGAGTGCTGCACTGTCGGAGAGTCAGTACTGAGGAGTGCTGCACTGTCAGAGGGTCAGTACTGAGGGAGTGCTGCACTGTCGCAGCGTCAGTAATGAGGGAGTGCTGCACTGTCGTAGGGTCAGTACTGAGGGAGTGCTGCATTGTCGGAGTGTCATTTCTGAGGGAGCGCTGCACTGTCGGAGGGTCAGTACTGAGGGATTGCTGCACTGTCGGAGGGTCAGTACTGAGGGAGTGCTGCACTGTCGGAGGGTCAGTGCCGAGGGAGTGCTGCACAGTCAGAGGGTCAGTACTGAGGGAGTGCTGCACTGTCGCAGTGTCAGTACTGAGGGAGTGCTGCAGGGTCGGAGGGTCAGTGCCGAGGGAGTGCTGCACTGTCACAGGGTCAGTACTGAGGGAGTGCTGCACTGTCGGAGGGTTAGTACTGAGGAAGTGCTGCACTGTCGGAGGGTCAGTACTGAGGGACTGCTGCACTGTCGGAGGGTCAGTGCCGAGGGAGTGCTGCTCTGTCGGAGGGTCAGTACTGAGGGAGTGCTGCACTCTCGGAGGGTCAGTACTGAGGGAGTGCTGCACTCTCGGAGGGTCAGTACTGAGGGAGTGCTCCACTGTCAGAGGTTCAGTACTGAGGGAGTACTGCACTGTCGCAAGGTCAGTACTGAAGCAGTGCTGCACTGTGGGAGCGTCAGTACTGAAGCAGTGCTGCACTGTCGGAGCGTCAGTACTGAGGGAGTGCTGCACTGTCGGAGGGTCAGTACTGAAGCAGTGCTGCACTGTCGGAGGGTCAGTGCCAAGGGAGTGCTGCACTGTCAGTGGGTCAGTACTGAGGCAGTGCTGCACTGTCGGAGGGTCAGAGCCGAGGGAGTGCTCCACTCTCGGAATTTCAGTACTGAGGGAATGCTGCACTGTCGCAGTGTCAGTACTGAGGGAGTGCTGCACTGTCGGAGGGTCAGTACTGAGGGAGTGCTGCACTGTCGGCGGGTCATTACTGAGGGAGTGCTGCACTTTCCGAGAGTCAGTACTGAGGGAGAGCTGCACTGTCAGAGGTTCAGTACTGAGGGAGTGCTGCACTGTCAGAGGGTCAGTACTGAGGGAGTGCTGCACTGTCAGAGCGTCAGTACTGAGGTGGTGCTGCACTGTCAGAGGTTCAGTACTGAGGTAGTGCTGCATGTCAGAGCGTCAGTACTGAGGGGGTGCTGCACTGTCGGAGGGTCAGTACTGAGGGAGTGCTGCACTGTCAGAGGTTCAGTACTGAGGCAGTGCTGCACTGTCAGAGGGTCAGTACTGAGGGAGTGCTGCACTGTCAGAGGGTCAGAACTGAGGGAGTGCTGCACTGTCGGAGGGTCAGTACTGAGGGAGTGCTGCACTGTCAGAGGGTCAGTACTGAGGCAGTGCTGCACTGTCAGAGGGTCAGTACTGAGGGAGTGCTGCACTGTCGGAGGGTCAGTACTGAGGCAGTGCTGCACTGTCGGGTGGTTCAGTACTGAGGGACTGCTGCACTGTCAGAGCGTCAGTACTGAGGGAGTGCTGCACTGTCAGAGGGTCAGTACTGATGGAGTGCTGCACTGTCAGAGGGTCAGTACCGAGGGAGTGCTGCACTGCCAGAGGGTCAGTACTGATGGAGTGCTGCACGGTCAGAGGGTCAGTACTGAGGGAGTGCTGCACTGTCAGAGGGTCAGTACTGAGGGAGTGTTGCACTGTCGGAGGGTCAGTACTGATGGAGTGCTGCACTGTCAGATGGTCAGCACTGAGGGAGTGCTGCACTGTCGGAGGGTCAGTACTGAGGGAGTGCTGCACTGTCGGAGGGTCTGTATTGAGGGAGTGCTGCACTGTCAGAGGGTCAATACTGATGGAGTGTTGCACTGTCAGAGGGTCATTACTGAGGGAGTGCTACACTGTCAGAGGGTCAATACTGAGGGAGTGCTGCACTGTCGGAGAGATAGTACTGAGGGAGTGCTGCACGGTCGGAGTGTCAGTTCTGAGGGAGCTCTGCACTGTTGGAGGGTCAGTACTGAGGGAGTGCTGCACTGTTGGAGGGTCAGTTTTGAGGGAGTGTTGCATTGTCGGAGGGTCAGTATTGAGAGAGTGCTGCACTGTCGGAAGGTCTGTACTGAGGGAGTGCTGCTCTGTCGGAGGGTCAGTGCTGAGGCAGTGCTTCACAGTCGGAGGGTCAGTGCTGAGGCAGTGCTGCACTGTTGGAGGGTCAGTGCTGAGGCAGTGCGGCACTGTCGGAGTGTCAGTGCTGCACTGTCAGTGGGTCAGTGCTGAGGCAGTTCTGCACTGTCGGAGGGTAATATTGAGGGAGGGCTGCAATGTCATTGGGTCAGTACTGAGGGAGTTCTGCACTGTTAGAGGGTCCGTACTGAGGGAGTGCTTCACTGTCAGAGGGTCAGTTCAGAGTGAGTGCTGCATTGTCACAGGGTCATTACTGATGGAGAGCTGCACTGTAGGAGGAGAGACAGCACTGAGGGATTGCTGCACTGTCGGAGTGTCAATACTGAGGGTGTGCTGCACTGTCAGAAGGTCAGTACTGAGGGAGTACTGCATTATCAGACGGTCATTACTGAAGGAGTGCTGCATTTTTAGAGTATCACTACTGAAGGAGTGCTGCGCTGTCAGAGCGTCAGTACTGAGGGAGTGCTGCACTGTCGGAGGGTCAGTACTGAGGGAGTGCTGCACTGTTGGAGGGTCAGTATTGAGGGAGTGCTGCATTGTCAGAGGGTCAGTAGTGAGGGAGTGCTGCACTGTCAGAGGGTCAGTACTGAGGGAGTGCTGCACTGTCGGCGGGTCATTACTGAGGGAGTGCTGCACTTTCCGAGAGTCAGTACTGAGGGAGAGCTGCACTGTCAGAGGTTCAGTACTGAGGGAGTGCTGCACTGTCAGAGGGTCAGTACTGAGGGAGTGCTGCACTGTCAGAGCGTCAGTACTGAGGTGGTGCTGCACTGTCAGAGGTTCAGTACTGAGGTAGTGCTGCATGTCAGAGCGTCAGTACTGAGGGGGTGCTGCACTGTCGGAGGGTCAGTACTGAGGGAGTGCTGCACTGTCAGAGGTTCAGTACTGAGGCAGTGCTGCACTGTCAGAGGGTCAGTACTGAGGGAGTGCTGCACTGTCAGAGGGTCAGAACTGAGGGAGTGCTGCACTGTCAGAGGGTCAGTACTGAGGCAGTGCTGCACTGTCAGAGGGTCAGTACTGAGGGAGTGCTGCACTGTCGGAGGGTCAGTACTGAGGCAGTGCTGCACTGTCGGGTGGTTCAGTACTGAGGGACTGCTGCACTGTCAGAGCGTCAGTACTGAGGGAGTGCTGCACTGTCAGAGGGTCAGTACTGATGGAGTGCTGCACGGTCAGAGGGTCAGTACTGAGGGAGTGCTGCACTGTCAGAGGGTCAGTACTGAGGGAGTGTTGCACTGTCGGAGGGTCAGTACTGATGGAGTGCTGCACTGTCAGATGGTCAGCACTGAGGGAGTGCTGCACTGTCGGAGGGTCAGTACTGAGGGAGTGCTGCACTGTCAGAGGGTCTGTATTGAGGGAGTGCTGCACTGTCAGAGGGTCAATACTGATGGAGTGCTGCACTGTCAGAGGGTCAGTACTGAGGGAGTGCTACACTGTCAGAGGGTCAATACTGAGGGAGTGCTGCACTGTCGGAGAGATAGTACTGAGGGAGTGCTGCACGGTCGGAGTGTCAGTTCTGAGGGAGCTCTGCACTGTTGGAGGGTCAGTACTGAGGGAGTGCTGCACTGTTGGAGGGTCAGTTTTGAGGGAGTGTTGCATTGTCGGAGGGTCAGTATTGAGAGAGTGCTGCACTGTCGGAAGGTCTGTACTGAGGGAGTGCTGCTCTGTCGGAGGGTCAGTGCTGAGGCAGTGCTTCACAGTCGGAGGGTCAGTGCTGAGGCAGTGCTGCACTGTTGGAGGGTCAGTGCTGAGGCAGTGCGGCACTGTCGGAGTGTCAGTGCTGCACTGTCAGTGGGTCAGTGCTGAGGCAGTTCTGCACTGTCGGAGGGTAATATTGAGGGAGGGCTGCAATGTCATTGGGTCAGTACTGAGGGAGTTCTGCACTGTTAGAGGGTCCATACTGAGGGAGTGCTTCACTGTCAGAGGGTCAGTTCAGAGTGAGTGCTGCATTGTCACAGGGTCATTACTGATGGAGAGCTGCACTGTAGGAGGAGAGACAGCACTGAGGGATTGCTGCACTGTCGGAGTGTCAATACTGAGGGTGTGCTGCACTGTCAGAAGGTCAGTACTGAGGGAGTACTGCATTATCAGACGGTCATTACTGAAGGAGTGCTGCATTTTTAGAGTATCACTACTGAAGGAGTGCTGCGCTGTCAGAGCGTCAGTACTGAGGGAGTGCTGCACTGTCGGAGGGTCAGTGCTGAGGGAGTGCTGTACTGTCGGAGGGGCATTACTGAGGGAGTGCTGCACTGTCTGAGGGTCAGTACTGAGGGAGAGCTGCACTGTCAGAGGTTCAGTACTGAGGGACTGCTGCACTTTCGGTGCTTCAGTACTGAGGGAGTGCTGCACTGTCAGAGGGTCAGTACTGAGGTTGTGCTGCATGTCAGAGCGTCAGTTCTGAGGGAGTGCTGCACTATCAGAGGGTCAGTACTGAGGGAGTGCTGCACTGTCGGAGGGTCAGTGCTGAGGGAGTGCTGCACTGTTAGAGGGTCAGTCCTGAGGGAGTCCTGCACTGTCAGAGGGTCAGTACTGAGGAAGTGCTGCACTGTGAGAGGGTCAGTACTGAGGGAGTGCTGCACTTTCGGAGGGACAGTATTGAGGGAGTGCTGCATTGTCAGAGGGTCAGTACTGAGGGAGTGCTGCACTGTCAGAGGGTCAGTACTGAGGGAGTGCTGCACTGTCAGAGGGTCAGTACTGAGGGAGTGCTGCATTATCAGACGGTCATTACTGAGGTAGTGCTGCATTTTTGGAGTATCACTACTGAGAGAGTGCTGCGCTGTCAGAGGGTGAGTAATGAGGGAGTGCTGCACTGTCGGAGGGTCAGTACTGAGGGAGTGCTGCACTGTCGGAGGGTCAGTACTGAGGTAGTGCTGCACTGTCGGGGGGTCAGTACTGAGGGAGTGCTGCATTGTCAGAGGTTCAGTACTGAGTTAGTGCTGCATGTCAGAGCGTCAGTACTGAGGGAGTGCTGCACTGTCAGAGGGTCAGTACTGAGGGGTGCTGCACTGTCTGAGGGTCAGTACTGAGGGAGTGCTGCACATTCAGAGGGTCAGTGCTGAGGGAGTGCTGCACTGTTAGAGGGTCATACATGAGGGAGTGCTGCACTGTCAGAGGTTCAGTACTGAGCGAGTGCTGCAGTGTCACAGGGTCAGTACTGAGGGAGCGCTGCACTGTCGGAGGTCAGTACTGAGGGATATCTGCACTGTCGGAGGGTCTGTTCTGAGGGAGTGCTGCATTGTCGGAGGGTGAGTAATGAGGGAGTGCTGCACCGACCGAGGTTCAGTACTCAGGGTGAGCTGCACTGTCAGAGGGTCAGTACTGAGGGAGTGCTGCACTGTAAGAAGGTAAGTACTGAGGGAGTGCTGCACTGTCGGAGGGTCAGTACTGAGGGAGTGTTGTACTGTCACAGGTTCAGCACTGAGGGAGTGCTGCATGTCAGCGGGTCAGTATTGAGGGAGTGCTGCACTGTCGGAGGGTCAGTACTGAGGGAGTGCTGCACTGTCAGAGGGTCAGTGCTGAGGGAGTGCTGCACTGTCGGAGGGTCAGTGCTGAGGGATTGCTGCACTGTTAAAGGGTTAGTCCTGAGGTAGTGCTGCACTCTCAAAGGGTCAGTACTGAGAGAGCGCTGTACTGTCAGCGGGTCAGTACTGAGAGAGGTCTGCAATGTCAGAGGTTCAGTACTGAGGGAGTTCTGCAGTGTCAGAGGGTCAGTACTGACGGTGTGCTTCACTGTCAGAGGGTCAGTTCAGCGTGAGTGCTGCATTGTCACAGGGTCAGTACTGATGGCGAGCTGCACTGTTGGAGGAGGGTCAGCACTGAGGGATTGCTGCACTATCGGAGTGTCAATACTGAGGGTGTGCTGCACTGTCAGAAGGTCAGTACTGAGGGAGTGCTGCATTATCATACGGTCATTACTGAGGGAGTGCTGCATTTTTGGAGTATCACTACTAAGGGAGTGTTGCACTGTCAGAGTGTCAGTACTGAGGGAGTGCCGCACTGTCGGAGGGTCAGTACTGAGGGAGTGCTGCACTGTCGGAGGGTCAGTACTGAGGGAGTGCTGCACTGTTGGAGGGTCAGTATTGAGGGTGTGCTGCATTGTCAGAGGGTCGGTACTGAGGGAGTGCTGCACTGTCAGAGGGTCAGTACTGAGGGAGTGCTGCACTGTCGGAGGGTCATTACTGAGGGAGTGCTGTACTGTCGGAGGGTCAGTACTGAGGGAGTGCTGCACTGTTGGAGGCTCAGTATTGAGGGAGTGCTGCTTGTTCAGAGGTTCAGTACTGAGGGAGTGCTGCACCGTCAGAGGGTCAGTACTGAGGGAGTGCTGCACTGTCGGTGGGTCAGTACAGAGGGAGTGCTGCACTGTCGGAGGGTCTGTACTGAGGAAGTGCTGCATTGTCCGAAGTTCAGTACTGAGGGATTGCTGCACTTTCCAAGCGTCAGTACTGAGGGAGTGCTAAACTGTCAGAGGGTCAGTACTGAGGGAGTGTTGCACCGTCAGAGGGTCAGAACTGAGGGAGTGCTGCACTGTCCAAGGGTTAGTACTGAGGGAGTGCTGAACTGTCAGAGGGTCAGTACTGAGGGAGTGCTGCACTGTCGGAGGGTCAGTACTGAGGGAGTGCTGTACTGTCGGGGGGTCAGTACTGAGGGAGTGCTGATCTGTCGGAGGTTCAGTACTGAGGGAGTGCTGCAGTGTCTGAGGGTCAGTACTGAGGGAGAGTTGCACTGTCAGAGGTTCAGTACTGGGGGACTGCTGCACTTTCGGTGGTTCAGTACTGAGGAAGTGCTGCACTGTCAGAGCGTCAGTACTGAGGTAGTGCTGCATGTCAGAGCGTCAGTACTGAGGGGGTGCTGAACTGTCGGAGGGTCAGTACTGAGGGAGTGCTGAACTGTCTTAAGGTCAGTACTGAGGGAGTGCTGCACTGTCGGAGGGTCAGTGCTGAGGGAGTGCTGCACTGTTAGAGGGTCAGTCCTGAGGGAGTGCTGCACTGTCAGAGGGTCAATACTGAGGGAGTGCTGCACTGTCAGAGGGTCAGTTTTGAGGGAGTGCTGCACTGTCAGAGGATCAATACTGAGGGAGTGCTGCACTGTCAGAGGGTCAGTACTGAGGGAGTGCTGCACTGTCGGAGAGTCAGTACTGAGGGAGTGCTGCACTGTCAGAGGGTCAGTACTGAGGGAGTGCTGCACTGTCGGAGCATCAGTAATTAGGGAATGCTGCACTGTCGTAGGGTCAGTACTGAGCGAGTGCTGCACTGTCGGAGTGTTATTTCTGAGGGAGCGCTGCACTGTCGGAGGGTCAGTACTGAGGGATTGCTGCACTGTCGGAGGGTCAGTACTGAGGGAGTGCTGCACTGTCGGAGGGTCAGTACCGAGGGAGTGCTGCACAGTCAGAGGGTCAGTACTGAGGGAGTGCTGCAGGGTCGGAGGATCAGTGCCGAGGGAGTGCTGCACTGTCACAGGGTCAGTATTGAGGGAGTGCTGCACTGTCGGAGGGTTAGTACTGAGGGAGTGCTGCACTGTCGGAGGGTCAGTTCTGAGGGAGTGCTGCACTGTTGGAGGGTCAGTGCCGAGGGAGTGCTGCACTGTCGGAGGGTCAGTACTGAGGGAGTGCTGCACTCTCGGAGGGTCAGTACTGAGGGAGTGCTGCACTCTCGGAGGGTCAGTACTGAGGGAGTGCTGCACTGTCGGAGGGTCAGTACTGAGGGAGTGCTGCACTGTCGGAGGGTCAGTACTGAAGCAGTGCTGCACTGTCGGAGGGTCAGTGCCGAGGGAGTGCTGCACTTTCAGAGGGTCAGTACTGAGGCATTGCTGCACTGCCGGAGGGTCAGAACCGAGGGAGTACTCCACTCTCGGAATTTCAGTACTCAGGGAGTGCTGCACTGTCGGAGAGTCAGTGCCGAGGGAGTGCTGCACGGTCAGAGGGTCAGTACTGAGGGAATGCTGCACTGTCGCAGTGTCAGTACTGAGGGAGTGCTGCACTGTTGGAGGGTCAGTACTGAGGGAGTGCTGCACTGTTGGAGGTTCAGTACTGAGGGAGTGCTGCACTGTCGGCGGGTCATTACTGAGGGAGTGCTGCACTGTCCGAGGGTCAGTACTGAGGGAGAGCTGCACTGTCAGAGGTTCAGTACTGAGGGAGTGCTGCACTGTCAGAGGGTCAGTACTGAGGTAGTGCTGCAATGTCAGAGCATCAGTACTGAGGGGGTGCTGCACTGTCACAGGTTCAGTACTGAGGTAGTGCTGCATGTCAGAGCGTCAGTCCTGAGGGGGTGCTGCACTGTCGGAGGGTCAGTACTGAGGGAGTGCTGCACTGTCAGAGGGTCAGTACTGAGGCAGTGCTGCACTGTCAGAGGGTCAGTACTGAGGGAGTGCTGCACTGTCGGAGGATCATTCCTGAGGCAGTGCTGCACTGTCGGAGGGTCAGTACTGAGGGAGTGTTGCACTGTCACAGGTTCAGCACTGAGGGAGTGCTGCATGTCAGCGGGTCAGTATTGAGGGAGTGCTGCACTGTCGGAGGGTCAGTACTGAGGGAGTGCTGCACTGTCAGAGGGTCAGTGCTGAGGGAGTGCTGCACTGTCGGAGGGTCAGTGCTGAGGGAGTGCTGCACTGTTAATGGGTTAGTCCTGAGGGAGTGCTGCACTCTCAAAGGGTCAGTACTGAGAGAGTGCTGTACTGTCAGAGGGTCAGTACTGAGAGAGGTCTGCAATGTCAGAGGGTCAGTACTGAGGGAGTTCTGCAGTGTCAGAGGGTCAGTACTGAGGGTGTGCTTCACTGTCAGAGGGTCAGTTCAGCGTGAGTGCTGCATTGTCACAGGGTCAGTACTGATGGCGAGCTGCACTGTTGGAGGAGGGTCAGCACTGAGGGATTGCTGCACTATTGGAGTGTCAATACTGAGGGTGTGCTGTACTGTCAGAAGGTCAGTACTGAGGGAGTGTTGCATTATCAGACGGTCATTACTGAGGGAGTGCTGCATTTTTGGAGTATCACTACTGAGGGAGTGTTGCACTGTCAGAGCATCAGTACTGAGGTAGTGCTGCACTGTCGGAGGGTCAGTACTGAGGGAGTGCTGCACTGTCGGAGGGTCAGTACTGAGGGAGTGCTGCACTGTTGGAGGGTCAGTATTGAGGGAGTGCTGCGTTGTCAGAGGGTCGGTACTGAGGGAGTGCTGCACCGTCAGAGGGTCAGTACTGAGGGAGTGCTGCACTGTCGGTGGGTCAGTACAGAGGGAGTGCTGCACTGTCGGAGGGTCTGTACTGAGGGAGTGCTGCACTGTTGGAGGGTCAGTATTGAGGGAGTGCTGCATGGTCAGAGTTTTAGTACTGAGGGAGTGCTGCACCGTCAGAGGGTCAGTACTGAGGGAGTGCTGCACTGTCGGTGGGTCAGTACAGAGGGAGTGCTGCACTGTCGGAGGGTCTGTACTGAGGGAGTGCTGCATTGTCCGAAGGTCAGTACTGAGGGATTGCTGCACTTTCCAAGGGTCAGTACTGAGGGAGTGCTAAACTGTCAGAGGGTCAGTACTGAGGGAGTGTTGCACTGTCAGAGGGTCAGAACTGAGGGAGTGCTGCACTGTCCAAGGGTCAGTACTGAGGGAGTGCTGAACTGTCAGTGGGTCAGTCCTGAGGGAGTGCTGCACTGACGGAGGGTCAGTACTGAGGGAGTGCTGTACTGTCCAGGGGTCAGTACTGAGGGAGTGATGATCTGTCGGAGGTTCAGTACTGAGGGAGTGCTGCAGTGTCTGAGGGTCAGTACTGAGGGAGAGATGCACTGTCAGAGGTTCAGTACTGAGGGACTGCTGCACTTTCGGTGGTTCAGTACTAAAGAAGTGCTGCACTGTCAGAGCGTCAGTACTGAGGTAGTGCTGCATGTCAGAGTGTCAGTACTGTGGGGGTGCTGCACTGTCGGAGGGTCAGTACTGAGGGAGTGCTGAACTGTCTTAGGGTCAGTACTGAGGGAGTGCTGCACTGTCGGAGGGTCAGTGCTGAGGGAGTGCTGCACTGTTAGAGGGTCAGTCCTGAGGGAGTGCTGCACTGTCAGAGGGTCAATACTGAGGGAGTGCTGCACTGTCAGAGGGTCAGTTTTGAGGGAGTGCTGCACTGTCATAGGATCAATACTGAGGGAGTGCTGCACTGTCACAGGGTCAGTACTGAGGGAGTGCTGCACTGTCGGAGGGTTAGTACTGAGGGAGTGCTGCACTGTCGGAGGGTCAGTACTGAGGGAGTGCTGCAATATTGGAGGGTCAGTGCCGAGGGAGTGCTGCACTGTCGGAGGGTCAGTACTGAGGGAGTGCTGCACTCTCGGAGGGTCAGTACTGAGGGAGTGCTGCACTCTCGGAGGGTCAGTACTGAGGGAGTGCTGCACTCTCGGAGGGTCAGTACTGAGGGAGTGCTGCACTGTCGGAGGGTCAGTACTGAAGCAGTGCTGCAGTGTCGGAGGGTCAGTGCCGAGGGAGTGCTGCACTTTCAGAGGGTCAGTACTGAGGCAGTGCTGCACTGTCGGAGGGTCAGAACCGAGGGAGTGCTCCACTCTCGGAATTTCAGTACTCAGGGAGTGCTGCACTGTCGGAGAGTCAGTGCCGAGGGAGTGCTGCACGGTCAGAGGGTCAGTACTGAGGGAATGCTGCACTGTCGCAGTGTCAGTACTGAGGGAGTGCTGCACTGTCGGAGGGTCAGTACTGAGGGAGTGCTGCACTGTTGGAGGTTCAGTACTGAGGGAGTTCTGCACTGTCGGCGGGTCATTACTGAGGGAGTGCTGCATAGTCCGAGGGTCAGTACTGAGGGAGAGCTGCACTGTCAGAGGTTCAGTACTGAGGGAGTGCTGCACTGTCAGAGGGTCAGTACTGAGGGAGTGCTGCACTGTCAGAGCATCAGTACTGAGGGGGTGCTGCACTGTCACAGGTTCAGTACTGAGGTAGTGCTGCATGTCAGAGCGTCAGTCCTGAGGGGGTGCTGCACTCTCGGAGTGTCAGTACTGATGGAGTGCTGCACTGTCAGAGGGTCAGTACTGAGGCAGTGCTGCACTGTCAGAGGGTCAGTACTGAGGGAGTGCTGCACTGTCGGAGGATCAGTCCTGAGGCAGTGCTGCACTGTCGGACGGTCAGTACTGAGGGAGTGCTGCACTGTCGGAGGGTCAGTACTGAGGGAGTGCTGCACTGTCGGAGTGTCAGTACTGAGGGCGTGCTGCACTGTCGGAGGGTCAGTACTGAGGGAGTGCTTCACTGTCGGAGGTTCAGTACTGAGGGAGTGCTGCACTGTCGGAGGGTCAGTACTGAGGCAGTGCTGCACTGTCGGGTGGTTCAGTACTGAGGGATTGCTGCACTGTCGGAGGGTCAGTACTGAGGCAGTGCTGCACTGTCGGGTGGTTCAGTACTGAGGGAGTGCTGCACCGTCGGAGCGTCAGTACTGAGGGAGCGCTGCACTGTCAGAGGGTCAGTACTGATGGAGTGCTGCACTGTCAGAGGGTCAGTGCTGAGGGAGTGCTGCACTGTCAGAGGGTCAGTACTGATGGAGTCCTGCACTGTCAGAGGGTCAGTACTGAGGGAGTGCTGCACTGTCAGAGAGTCAGTACTGAGGGAGTGCTGCACTGTCAGAGGTTCAGTACTGATGGAGTGCTGCACTGTCAGAGCGTCAGTACTGAGGGAATGCTGCACTGTCGCAGGGTCAGTACTGAGGGAGTGCTGCACTGTCGGAGGGTCAGTACTGAGGGAGTGCTGCACTGTTGGAGGTTCAGTACTGAGGGAGTTCTGCACTGTCGGCGGGTCATTACTGAGGGAGTGCTGCATAGTCCGAGGGTCAGTACTGAGGGAGAGCTGCACTGTCAGAGGTTCAGTACTGAGGGAGTGCTGCACTGTCAGAGGGTCAGTACTGAGGGAGTGCTTCACTGTCAGAGCATCAGTACTGAGGGGGTGCTGCACTGTCACAGGTTCAGTACTGAGGTAGTGCTGCATGTCAGAGCGTCAGTCCTGAGGGGGTGCTGCACTCTCGGAGGGTCAGTACTGATGGAGTGCTGCACTGTCAGAGGGTCAGTACTGAGGCAGTGCTGCACTGTCAGAGGGTCAGTACTGAGGGAGTGCTGCACTGTCGGAGGATCAGTCCTGAGGCAGTGCTGCACTGTCGGACGGTCAGTACTGAGGGTGTGCTGCACTGTCGGAGGGTCAGTACTGAGGGAGTGCTGCACTGTCGGAGTGTCAGTACTGAGGGAGTGCTGCACTGTCGGAGGGTCAGTACTGAGGGAGTGCTTCATTGTCGGAGGTTCAGTACTGAGGGAGTGCTGCACTGTCGGAGGGTCAGTACTGAGGCAGTGCTGCACTGTCGGGTGGTTCAGTACTGAGGGATTGCTGCACTGTCGGAGGGTCAGTACTGAGGCAGTGCTGCACTGTCGGGTGGTTCAGTACTGAGGGAGTGCTGCACCGTCGGAGCGTCAGTACTGAGGGAGCGCTGCACTGTCAGAGGGTCAGTACTGATGGAGTGCTGCACTGTCAGAGGGTCAGTGCTGAGGGAGTGCTGCACTGTCAGAGGGTCAGTACTGATGGAGTCCTGCATTGTCAGAGGGTCAGTACTGAGGGAGTGCTGCACTGTCAGAGAGTCAGTACTGAGGGAGTGCTGCACTGTCAGAGGTTCAGTACTGATGGAGTGCTGCACTGTCAGAGCGTCAGTACTGAGGGAGTGCTGCACTGTCAGAGGGTCAGTACTGATGGAGTGCTGCACTGTCAGATGGTCAGCACTGAGGGAGTGCTGCACTGTCGGAGGGTCAGTACTGAGGGAGTGCTGCACTGTCGGAGGGTCTGTATTGAGGGAGTGCTGCACTGTCAGAGGGTCAATACTGAGGGAGTGCTGCACTGTCAGAGGGTCAGTACTGAGGGAGTGCTACACTGTCAGAGGGTCAATACTGAGGGAGTGCTGCACTGTCGGAGAGTCAGTACTGAGGTAGTGCTGCACGGTCGGTGTGTCAGTTCTGGGGTAGCACTGCACGGTCGGAGGGTCAGTACTGAGGGAGTGCTGCACTGTTGGAGGGTCAGTATTGAGGGAGTGTTGCATTGTCAGAGGGTCAGTATTGAGAGAGTTCTGCACTGTCGGAAGGTCTGTACTGAGGGAGTGCTGCTCTGTCGGAGGGTCAGTGCTGAGGCAGTGCTTCACAGTCGGAGGGTCAGTGCTGAGGCAGTGCTGCACTGTTGGAGGGTCAGTGCTGAGGCAGTGCGGCACTGTCGGAGTGTCAGTGCTGCACTGTCAGAGGGTCAGTGCTGAGGCAGTGCTGCACTGTCGGATTGTCAGTGCTGAGGCAGTGCTGCACTGTCAGACGGTCAGTACTGAGGGATCACTGCACTGTCAGAGTGTCAGTACTGAGGGTGTTCTGCACTGTTAGAGGGTCAGTACTGAGGAAGTTTTGCACTGTGAGAGGGTCAGTACTGAGGGTGAGCTGCACTTTCGGAGGGACAGTATTGAGGGAGTGCTGCATTGTCAGAGGGTCAGTACTGAGGGAGTGCCGCACTGTCAGAGGGTCAGTACTGAGGGAGTGCTGCATTATCAGACGGTCATTACTGAGGTAGTGCTGCATTTTTGGAGTATCACTACTGAGAGAGTGCTGCGCTGTCAGAGGGTCAGTAATGAGGGGGTGCTGCTTGTCAGAGCGTCAGTACTGAGGGAGTGCTGCACTGTCAGAGGGTCAGTACTGAGGGAGTGCTGCACTGTCAGAGGGTCAGTACTGAGGGGGTGCAGCACTGTCTGAGGGTCAGTACTGAGGGAGTGCTGCACTGTTAGAGGGTCAGACCTGAGGGAGTGCTGCACTGTCAGAGATTCAGTACTGAGCGAGTGCTGCAGTGTCAGAGGGTCAGTACTGAGGGAGTGCTGCACTGTCATAAGGTCAGTACTGAGGGAGTTCTGCATTGTCAGAGGGTCAGTACTGAGGGAGTGCTGCACTGTCAGAGGGTCAGTACTGAGGGAGCGCTGCACTGTCGGAGGGTCAGTACTGAGGGATATCTGCACTGTCGGAGGGTCTGTTCTGAGGGAGTGCTGCATTGTCGGAGGGTCAGTAATGAGGGAGTGCTGCACCGACCGAGGGTCAGTACTCAGGGTGAGCTGCACTGTCAGAGGGTCAGTACTGAGGGAGTGCTGCACTGTCGGAGGGTCAGTACTGAGGGAGTGCTGCACTGTCAGAGGGTCAGTCCTGAGGGAGTGCTGCACTGTCGGAGGGTCAGTGCTGAGGGAGTGCTGCACTGTCAGAGATTCAGTACTGAGCGAGTGCTGCAGTGTCAGAGGGTCAGTACTAAGGAAGTGCTGCACTGTCAGAGCGTCAGTACTGAGGTAGTGCTGCATGTCAGAGTGTCAGTACTGAGGGGGTGCTGCACTGTCGGAGGGTCAGTACTGAGGGACTGCTGAACTGTCTTAGGGTCAGTACTGAGGGAGTGCTGCACTGTCGGAGGGTCAGTGCTGAGGGAGTGCTGCACTGTTAGAGGGTCAGTCCTGAGGGAGTGCTGCACTGTCAGAGTGTCAATACTGAGGGAGTGCTGCACTGTCAGAGGGTCAGTTTTGAGGGAGTGCTGCACTGTCATAGGATCAATACTGAGGGAGTGCTGCACTGTCAGAGGGTCAATACTGAGGGAGTGCTGCACTGTCGGAGAGTCAGTACTGAGGGAGTGCTGCACTGTCAGAGGGTCAGTACTGAGGGAGTGCTGCACTGTCGGAGCGTCAGTAATGAGGGAGTGCTGCACTGTCGTAGGGTCAGTACTGAGGGAGTGCTGCACTGTCGGAGTGTCATTTCTGAGGGAGCGCTGCACTGTCGGAGGGTCAGTACTGAGGGATTGCTGCACTGTCGGAGGGTCAGTACTGAGGGAGTGCTGCACTGTCGGAGGGTCAGTGCCGAGGGAGTGCTGTACAGTCAGAGGGTCAGTACTGAGGGAGTGCTGCAGGGTCGGAGGGTCAGTGCCGAGGGAGTGCTGCACTGTCACAGGGTCAGTACTGAGGGAGTGCTGCACTGTCGGAGGGTTAGTACTGAGGGAGTGCTGCACTGTCGGATGGTCAGTACTGAGGGAGTGCTGCAATATTGGAGGGTCAGTGCCGAGGGAGTGCTGCACTGTCGGAGGGTCAGTACTGAGGGAGTGCTGCACTCTCGGAGGGTCAGTACTGAGGGATTGCTGCACTCTCGGAGGGTCAGTACTGAGGGAGTGCTGCACTGTCGTAGGGTCAGTACTGAGGGAGTGCTGCACTGTCGGAGGGTCAGTACTGAAGCAGTGCTGCAGTGTCGGAGGGTCAGTGCCGAGGGAGTGCTGCACTTTCAGAGGGTCAGTACTGAGGCAGTGCTGCACTGTCGGAGGGTCAGAACCGAGGGAGTGCTCCACTCTCGGAATTTCAGTACTCAGGGAGTGCTGCACTGTCGGAGAGTCAGTGCCGAGGGAGTGCTGCACGGTCAGAGGGTCAGTACTGAGGGAATGCTGCACTGTCGCAGTGTCAGTACTGAGGGAGTGCTGCACTGTCGGAGGGTCAGTACTGAGGGAGTGCTGCACTGTTGGAGGTTCAGTACTGAGGGAGTTCTGCACTGTCGGCGGGTCATTACTGAGGGAGTGCTGCATAGTCCGAGGGTCAGTACTGAGGGAGAGCTGCACTGTCAGAGGTTCAGTACTGAGGGAGTGCTGCACTGTCAGAGGGTCAGTACTGAGGGAGTGCTGCACTGTCAGAGCATCAGTACTGAGGGGGTGCTGCACTGTCACAGGTTCAGTACTGAGGTAGTGCTGCATGTCAGAGCGTCAGTCCTGAGGGGGTGCTGCACTCTCGGAGGGTCAGTACTGATGGAGTGCTGCACTGTCAGAGGGTCAGTACTGAGGCAGTGCTGCACTGTCAGAGGGTCAGTACTGAGGGAGTGCTGCACTGTCGGAGGATCAGTCCTGAGGCAGTGCTGCACTGTCGGACGGTCAGTACTGAGGGTGTGCTGCACTGTCGGAGGGTCAGTACTGAGGGAGTGCTGCACTGTCGGAGTGTCAGTACTGAGGGAGTGCTGCACTGTCGGAGGGTCAGTACTGAGGGAGTGCTTCATTGTCGGAGGTTCAGTACTGAGGGAGTGCTGCACTGTCGGAGGGTCAGTACTGAGGCAGTGCTGCACTGTCGGGTGGTTCAGTACTGAGGGATTGCTGCACTGTCGGAGGGTCAGTACTGAGGCAGTGCTGCACTGTCGGGTGGTTCAGTACTGAGGGAGTGCTGCACCGTCGGAGCGTCAGTACTGAGGGAGCGCTGCACTGTCAGAGGGTCAGTACTGATGGAGTGCTGCACTGTCAGAGGGTCAGTACTGAGGGGGTGCAGCACTGTCTGAGGGTCAGTACTGAGGGAGTGCTGCACTGTTAGAGGGTCAGACCTGAGGGAGTGCTGCACTGTCAGAGATTCAGTACTGAGCGAGTGCTGCAGTGTCAGAGGGTCAGTACTGAGGGAGTGCTGCACTGTCATAAGGTCAGTACTGAGGGAGTGCTGCATTGTCAGAGGGTCAGTACTGAGGGAGTGCTGCACTGTCAGAGGGTCAGTACTGAGGGAGCGCTGCACTGTCGGAGGGTCAGTACTGAGGGATATCTGCACTGTCGGAGGGTCTGTTCTGAGGGAGTGCTGCATTGTCGGAGGGTCAGTAATGAGGGAGTGCTGCACCGACCGAGGGTCAGTACTCAGGGTGTGCTGCACTGTCAGAGGGTCAGTACTGAGGGAGTGCTGCACTGTCGGAGGTTCAGTACTGAGGGAGTGCTGCACTGTCAGAGGGTCAGTCCTGAGGGAGTGCTGCACTGTCGGAGGGTCAGTGCTGAGGGAGTGCTGCACTTTCAGAGTTTCAGTACTGAGTGACTGCTGCAGTGTCAGAGGGTCAGTACTGAGGAAGTGCTGCACTGTCAGAGCGTCAGTACTGAGGTAGTGCTGCATGTCAGAGTGTCAGTACTGAGGGGGTGCTGCACTGTCGGAGGGTCAGTACTGAGGGACTGCTGAACTGTCTTAGGGTCAGTACTGAGGGAGTGCTGCACTGTCGGAGGGTCAGTGCTGAGGGAGTGCTGCACTGTTAGAGGGTCAGTCCTGAGGGAGTGCTGCACTGTCAGAGTGTCAATACTGAGGGAGTGCTGCACTGTCAGAGGGTCAGTTTTGAGGGAGTGCTGCACTGTCATAGGATCAATACTGAGGGAGTGCTGCACTGTCAGAGGGTCAATACTGAGGGAGTGCTGCACTGTCGGAGAGTCAGTACTGAGGGAGTGCTGCACTGTCAGAGGGTCAGTACTGAGGGAGTGCTGCACTGTCGGAGCGTCAGTAATGAGGGAGTGCTGCACTGTCGTAGGGTCAGTACTGAGGGAGTGCTGCACTGTCGGAGTGTCATTTCTGAGGGAGCGCTGCACTGTCGGAGGGTCAGTACTGAGGGATTGCTGCACTGTCGGAGGGTCAGTACTGAGGGAGTGCTGCACTGTCGGAGGGTCAGTGCCGAGGGAGTGCTGTACAGTCAGAGGGTCAGTACTGAGGGAGTGCTGCAGGGTCGGAGGGTCAGTGCCGAGGGAGTGCTGCACTGTCACAGGGTCAGTACTGAGGGTGTGCTGCACTGTCGGAGGGTTAGTACTGAGGGAGTGCTGCACTGTCGGATGGTCAGTACTGAGGGAGTGCTGCAATATTGGAGGGTCAGTGCCGAGGGAGTGCTGCACTGTCGGAGGGTCAGTACTGAGGGAGTGCTGCACTCTCGGAGGGTCAGTACTGAGGGATTGCTGCACTCTCGGAGGGTCAGTACTGAGGGAGTGCTTCACTGTCGGAGGTTCAGTACTGAGGGAGTGCTGCACTGTCGGAGGGTCAGTACTGAGGCAGTGCTGCACTGTCGGGTGGTTCAGTACTGAGGGATTGCTGCACTGTCGGAGGGTCAGTACTGAGGCAGTGCTGCACTGTCGGGTGGTTCAGTACTGAGGGAGTGCTGCACCGTCGGAGCGTCAGTACTGAGGGAGCGCTGCACTGTCAGAGGGTCAGTACTGATGGAGTGCTGCACTGTCAGAGGGTCAGTACTGAGGGGGTGCAGCACTGTCTGAGGGTCAGTACTGAGGGAGTGCTGCACTGTTAGAGGGTCAGACCTGAGGGAGTGCTGCACTGTCAGAGATTCAGTACTGAGCGAGTGCTGCAGTGTCAGAGGGTCAGTACTGAGGGAGTGCTGCACTGTCATAAGGTCAGTACTGAGGGAGTGCTGCATTGTCAGAGGGTCAGTACTGAGGGAGTGCTGCACTGTCAGAGGGTCAGTACTGAGGGAGCGCTGCACTGTCGGAGGGTCAGTACTGAGGGATATCTGCACTGTCGGAGGGTCTGTTCTGAGGGAGTGCTGCATTGTCGGAGGGTCAGTAATGAGGGAGTGCTGCACCGACCGAGGGTCAGTACTGAGGGTGAGCTGCACTGTCAGAGGGTCAGTACTGAGGGAGTGCTGCACTGTCGGAGGGTCAGTACTGAGGGAGTGCTGCACTGTCAGAGGGTCAGTGCTGAGGGAGTGCTGCACTGTCGGAGGGTCAGTGCTGAGGGAGTGCTGCACTGTCAGAGATTCAGTACTGAGCGAGTGCTGCAGTGTCAGAGGGTCAGTACTAAGGAAGTGCTGCACTGTCAGAGCGTCAGTACTGAGGTAGTGCTGCATGTCAGAGTGTCAGTACTGAGGGGGTGCTGCACTGTCGGAGGGTCAGTACTGAGGGACTGCTGAACTGTCTTAGGGTCAGTACTGAGGGAGTGCTGCACTGTCGGAGGGTCAGTGCTGAGGGAGTGCTGCACTGTTAGAGGGTCAGTCCTGAGGGAGTGCTGCACTGTCAGAGTGTCAATACTGAGGGAGTGCTGCACTGTCAGAGGGTCAGTTTTGAGGGAGTGCTGCACTGTCATAGGATCAATACTGAGGGAGTGCTGCACTGTCAGAGGGTCAATACTGAGGGAGTGCTGCACTGTCGGAGAGTCAGTACTGAGGGAGTGCTGCACTGTCAGAGGGTCAGTACTGAGGGAGTGCTGCACTGTCGGAGCGTCAGTAATGAGGGAGTGCTGCACTGTCGTAGGGTCAGTACTGAGGGAGTGCTGCACTGTCGGAGTGTCATTTCTGAGGGAGCGCTGCACTGTCGGAGGGTCAGTACTGAGGGATTGCTGCACTGTCGGAGGGTCAGTACTGAGGGAGTGCTGCACTGTCGGAGGGTCAGTGCCGAGGGAGTGCTGTACAGTCAGAGGGTCAGTACTGAGGGAGTGCTGCAGGGTCGGAGGGTCAGTGCCGAGGGAGTGCTGCACTGTCACAGGGTCAGTACTGAGGGAGTGCTGCACTGTCGGAGGGTTAGTACTGAGGGAGTGCTGCACTGTCGGATGGTCAGTACTGAGGGAGTGCTGCAATATTGGAGGGTCAGTGCCGAGGGAGTGCTGCACTGTCGGAGGGTCAGTACTGAGGGAGTGCTGCACTCTCGGAGGGTCAGTACTGAGGGATTGCTGCACTCTCGGAGGGTCAGTACTGAGGGAGTGCTGCACTGTCGTAGGGTCAGTACTGAGGGAGTGCTGCACTGTCGGAGGGTCAGTACTGAAGCAGTGCTGCAGTGTCGGAGGGTCAGTGCCGAGGGAGTGCTGCACTTTCAGAGGGTCAGTACTGAGGCAGTGCTGCACTGTCGGAGGGTCAGAACCGAGGGAGTGCTCCACTCTCGGAATTTCAGTACTCAGGGAGTGCTGCACTGTCGGAGAGTCAGTGCCGAGGGAGTGCTGCACGGTCAGAGGGTCAGTACTGAGGGAATGCTGCACTGTCGCAGTGTCAGTACTGAGGGAGTGCTGCACTGTCGGAGGGTCAGTACTGAGGGAGTGCTGCACTGTTGGAGGTTCAGTACTGAGGGAGTTCTGCACTGTCGGCGGGTCATTACTGAGGGAGTGCTGCATAGTCCGAGGGTCAGTACTGAGGGAGAGCTGCACTGTCAGAGGTTCAGTACTGAGGGAGTGCTGCACTGTCAGAGGGTCAGTACTGAGGGAGTGCTGCACTGTCAGAGCATCAGTACTGAGGGGGTGCTGCACTGTCACAGGTTCAGTACTGAGGTAGTGCTGCATGTCAGAGCGTCAGTCCTGAGGGGGTGCTGCACTCTCGGAGGGTCAGTACTGATGGAGTGCTGCACTGTCAGAGGGTCAGTACTGAGGCAGTGCTGCACTGTCAGAGGGTCAGTACTGAGGGAGTGCTGCACTGTCGGAGGATCAGTCCTGAGGCAGTGCTGCACTGTCGGACGGTCAGTACTGAGGGTGTGCTGCACTGTCGGAGGGTCAGTACTGAGGGAGTGCTGCACTGTCGGAGTGTCAGTACTGAGGGAGTGCTGCACTGTCGGAGGGTCAGTACTGAGGGAGTGCTTCATTGTCGGAGGTTCAGTACTGAGGGAGTGCTGCACTGTCGGAGGGTCAGTACTGAGGCAGTGCTGCACTGTCGGGTGGTTCAGTACTGAGGGATTGCTGCACTGTCGGAGGGTCAGTACTGAGGCAGTGCTGCACTGTCGGGTGGTTCAGTACTGAGGGAGTGCTGCACCGTCGGAGCGTCAGTACTGAGGGAGCGCTGCACTGTCAGAGGGTCAGTACTGATGGAGTGCTGCACTGTCAGAGGGTCAGTGCTGAGGGAGTGCTGCACTGTCAGAGGGTCAGTACTGATGGAGTCCTGCACTGTCAGAGGGTCAGTACTGAGGGAGTGCTGCACTGTCAGAGAGTCAGTACTGAGGGAGTGCTGCACTGTCAGAGGTTCAGTACTGATGGAGTGCTGCACTGTCAGAGCGTCAGTACTGAGGGAGTGCTGCACTGTCAGAGGGTCAGTACTGATGGAGTGCTGCACTGTCAGATGGTCAGCACTGAGGGAGTGCTGCACTGTCGGAGGGTCAGTACTGAGGGAGTGCTGCACTGTCGGAGGGTCTGTGTTGAGGGAGTGCTGCACTGTCAGAGGGTCAATACTGAGGGAGTGCTGCACTGTCAGAGGGTCAGTACTGAGGGAGTGCTACACTGTCAGAGGGTCAATACTGAGGGAGTGCTGCACTGTCGGAGAGTCAGTACTGAGGTAGTGCTGCACGGTCGGTGTGTCAGTTCTGGGGTAGCACTGCACGGTCGGAGGGTCAGTACTGAGGGAGTGCTGCACTGTTGGAGGGTCAGTATTGAGGGAGTGTTGCATTGTCAGAGGGTCAGTATTGAGAGAGTTCTGCACTGTCGGAAGGTCTGTACTGAGGGAGTGCTGCTCTGTCGGAGGGTCAGTGCTGAGGCAGTGCTTCACAGTCGGAGGGTCAGTGCTGAGGCAGTGCTGCACTGTTGGAGGGTCAGTGCTGAGGCAGTGCGGCACTGTCGGAGTGTCAGTGCTGCACTGTCAGAGGGTCAGTGCTGAGGCAGTGCTGCACTGTCGGATTGTCAGTGCTGAGGCAGTGCTGCACTGTCAGACGGTCAGTACTGAGGGATCACTGCACTGTCAGAGTGTCAGTACTGTGGGTGTTCTGCACTGTTAGAGGGTCAGTACTGAGGGAGTGCTTCACTGTCAGAGGGTCAGTTCAAAGTGAGTGCTGCATTGTCACAGGGTCATTACTGATGGAGAGCTGCACTGTAGGAGGAGAGTCAGCACTGAGGGATTGCTGCACTATCGGAGTGTCAATACTGAGGGTGTGCTGCACTGTCAGAAGGTCAGTACTGAGGGAGTGCGGCATTATCAGACGGTCATTACTGAAGGAGTGCTGCATTTTTAGAGTATCACAACTGAGGGAGTGCTGCGCTGTCAGAGCTTCAGTACTGAGGGAGTGCTGCACTGTCGGAGGGTCAGTACTGAGGGAGTGCTGCACTGTTGGAGGGTCAGTATTGAGGGAGTGCTGCATTGTCAGAGGGTCAGTAGTGAGGGAGTGCTGCACTGTCAGAGGGTCAGTACTGAGGGAGTGTTGCACTGTCAGAGGGTCAGAACTGAGGGAGTGATGTTCTGTCGGAGGGTCAGTACTGAGGGAGTGCTGCACGGTCGGAGGTTCAGTACTGAGGTAGTGCTGCACTGTCGGAGGGTCAGTAGTGAGGGAGTGCTGCACTGTCCAAGGGTCAGTACTGAGGGAGTGCTGAACTGTCAGAGGGTTAGTACTGAGGGAGTGCTGCACTGTCGTAGGGTCAGTGCTGAGGGAGTGCTGTACTGTTGGAGGGTCATTACTGAGGGAGTGCTGCACTGTCTGAGGGTCAGTACTGAGGGAGAGCTGCACTGTCAGAGGTTCAGTACTGAGGGACTGCTGCACTTTCGGTGCTTCAGTACTGAGGGAGTGCTGCACTGTCAGAGGGTCAGTACTGAGGTTGTGCTGCATGTCAGAGCGTCAGTACTGAGCGGGTGCTGCCCTGTCCTAGGGTCAGTACTGAGGGAGTGCTGCACTATCAGAGGGACAGTACTGAGGAAGTGCTGCACTGTGAGAGGGTCAGTACTGAGGGAGTGCTGCACTTTCGGAGGGACAGTATTGAGGGAGTGCTGCATTGTCAGAGGGTCAGTACTGAGGGTGTGCTGCACTGTCAGAGGGTCAGTACTGAGGGATTGCTGCACCGACCGTGGGTCAGTACTCAGGGTGAGCTGCACTGTCAGAGGGTCAGTACTGAGGGAGTGCTGCACTGTAAGAAGGTCAGTACTGAGGGAGTGCTGCACTGTCGGAGGGTCAGTACTGAGGGAGTGCTGCACTGTCAGAGGGTCAGTGCTAAGGGAGTGCTGCACTGTCGGAGGGTCAGTAATGAGGGAGTGCTGCACCGACCGAGGGTGAGTACTCAGGGTGAGCTGCACTGTCAGAGGGTCATTCCTGAGGGAGTGCTGCACTGTCGGAGGGTCAGTACTGAGGGAGTGTTGCACTGTCACAGGTTCAGCACTGAGGGAGTGCTGCATGTCAGAGGGTCAGTATTGAGGGAGTGCTGCACTTTCGGAGGGTCAGTACTGAGGGAGTGCTGCACTGTCAGAGGGTCAGTGCTGAGGGAGTGCTGCACTGTCGGAGGGTCAGTGCTGAGGGAGTGCTGCACTGTTAAAGGGTTAGTCCTGAGGGAGTGCTGCACTCTCAGAGGGTCAGTATTGAGGGAGTGCTGTACTGTCAGAGGGTCAGTACTGAGAGAGGTCTGCAATGTCAGAGGGTCAGTACTGAGGGTGTGCTTCTCTGTCAGAGGGTCAGTTCAGCGTGAGTGCTGCATTGTCACAGGGTCAGTACTGATGGCGAGCTGCACTGTTGGAGGAGGGTCAGCACTGAGGGACTGCTGCACTATCGGAGTGTCAATACTGAGGGTGTGCTGCACTGTCACAAGGTCAGTACTGAGGGAGTGCTGCATTATCATACGGTCATTACTGAGGGAGTGCTGCATTTTTGGAGTATCACTACTGAGGGAGTGTTGCACTGTCAGAGCGTCAGTACTGAGTGAGTGCTGCACTGTCGGAGGGTCAGTACTGAGGGAGTGCTGCACTGTCAGAGGGTCAGTACTGAGGGAGTGCTGCACTGTCGGAGTGTCAGTACTGAGGGAGTGCTGCACTGTCGGAGGGTCAGTACTGAGGGAGTGCTTCACTGTCGGAGGTTCAGTACTGAGGGAGTGCTGCACTGTCGGAGGGTCAGTACTGAGGCAGTGCTGCACTGTCGGGTGGTTCAGTACTGAGGGATTGCTGCACTGTCGGAGGGTCAGTACTGAGGCAGTGCTGCACTGTCGGGTGGTTCAGTACTGAGGGAGTGCTGCACCGTCGGAGCGTCAGTACTGAGGGAGCGCTGCACTGTCAGAGGGTCAGTACTGATGGAGTGCTGCACTGTCAGAGGGTCAGTGCTGAGGGAGTGCTGCACTGTCAGAGGGTCAGTACTGATGGAGTCCTGCACTGTCAGAGGCTCAGTACTGAGGGAGTGCTGCACTGTCAGAGAGTCAGTACTGAGGGAGTGCTGCACTGTCAGAGGTTCAGTACTGATGGAGTGCTGCACTGTCAGAGCGTCAGTACTGAGGGAGTGCTGCACTGTCAGAGGGTCAGTACTGATGGAGTGCTGCACTGTCAGATGGTCAGCACTGAGGGAGTGCTGCACTGTCGGAGGGTCAGTACTGAGGGAGTGCTGCACTGTCGGAGGGTCTGTATTGAGGGAGTGCTGCACTGTCAGAGGGTCAATACTGAGGGAGTGCTGCACTGTCAGAGGGTCAGTACTGAGGGAGTGCTACACTGTCAGAGGGTCAATACTGAGGGAGTGCTGCACTGTCGGAGAGTCAGTACTGAGGTAGTGCTGCACGGTCGGAGTGTCAGTTCTGGGGTAGCACTGCACGGTCGGAGGGTCAGTACTGAGGGAGTGCTGCACTGTTGGAGGGTCAGTATTGAGGGAGTGTTGCATTGTCAGAGGGTCAGTATTGAGAGAGTTCTGCACTGTCGGAAGGTCTGTACTGAGGGAGTGCTGCTCTGTCGGAGGGTCAGTGCTGAGGCAGTGCTTCACAGTCGGAGGGTCAGTGCTGAGGCAGTGCTGCACTGTTGGAGGGGCAGTGCTGAGGCAGTGCGGCACTGTCGGAGTGTCAGTGCTGCACTGTCAGAGGGTCAGTGCTGAGGCAGTGCTGCACTGTCGGATTGTCAGTGCTGAGGCAGTGCTGCACTGTCAGACGGTCAGTACTGAGGGATCACTGCACTGTCAGAGTGTCAGTACTGAGGGTGTTCTGCACTGTTAGAGGGTCAGTACTGAGGGAGTGCTTCACTGTCAGAGGGTCAGTTCAAAGTGAGTGCTGCATTGTCACAGGGTCATTACTGATGGAGAGCTGCACTGTAGGAGGAGAGTCAGCACTGAGGGATTGCTGCACTATCGGAGTGTCAATACTGAGGGTGTGCTGCACTGTCAGAAGGTCAGTACTGAGGGAGTGCGGCATTATCAGACGGTCATTACTGAAGGAGTGCTGCATTTTTAGAGTATCACTACTGAGGGAGTGCTGCGCTGTCAGAGCTTCAGTACTGAGGGAGTGCTGCACTGTCGGAGGGTCAGTACTGAGGGAGTGCTGCACTGTTGGAGGGTCAGTATTGAGGGAGTGCTGCATTGTCAGAGGGTCAGTAGTGAGGGAGTGCTGCACTGTCAGAGGGTCAGTACTGAGGGAGTGTTGCACTGTCAGAGGGTCAGAACTGAGGGAGTGATGTTCTGTCGGAGGGTCAGTACTGAGGGAGTGCTGCACGGTCGGAGGTTCAGTACTGAGGTAGTGCTGCACTGTCGGAGGGTCAGTAGTGAGGGAGTGCTGCACTGTCCAAGGGTCAGTACTGAGGGAGTGCTGAACTGTCAGAGGGTTAGTACTGAGGGAGTGCTGCACTGTCGTAGGGTCAGTGCTGAGGGAGTGCTGTACTGTTGGAGGGTCATTACTGAGGGAGTGCTGCACTGTCTGAGGGTCAGTACTGAGGGAGAGCTGCACTGTCAGAGGTTCAGTACTGAGGGAGTGCTGCACTTTCGGTGCTTCAGTACTGAGGGAGTGCTGCACTGTCAGAGGGTCAGTACTGAGGTTGTGCTGCATGTCAGAGCGTCAGTACTGAGCGGGTGCTGCCCTGTCCTAGGGTCAGTACTGAGGGAGTGCTGCACTATCAGAGGGACAGTACTGAGGAAGTGCTGCACTGTGAGAGGGTCAGTACTGAGGGAGTGCTGCACTTTCGGAGGGACAGTATTGAGGGAGTGCTGCATTGTCAGAGGGTCAGTACTGAGGGTGTGCTGCACTGTCAGAGGGTCAGTACTGAGGGATTGCTGCACCGACCGTGGGTCAGTACTCAGGGTGAGCTGCACTGTCAGAGGGTCAGTACTGAGGGAGTGCTGCACTGTAAGAAGGTCAGTACTGAGGGAGTGCTGCACTGTCGGAGGGTCAGTACTGAGGGAGTGCTGCACTGTCAGAGGGTCAGTGCTAAGGGAGTGCTGCACTGTCGGAGGGTCAGTAATGAGGGAGTGCTGCACCGACCGAGGGTGAGTACTCAGGGTGAGCTGCACTGTCAGAGGGTCATTCCTGAGGGAGTGCTGCACTGTCGGAGGGTCAGTACTGAGGGAGTGTTGCACTGTCACAGGTTCAGCACTGAGGGAGTGCTGCATGTCAGAGGGTCAGTATTGAGGGAGTGCTGCACTTTCGGAGGGTCAGTACTGAGGGAGTGCTGCACTGTCAGAGGGTCAGTGCTGAGGGAGTGCTGCACTGTCGGAGGGTCAGTGCTGAGGGAGTGCTGCACTGTTAAAGGGTTAGTCCTGAGGGAGTGCTGCACTCTCAGAGGGTCAGTATTGAGGGAGTGCTGTACTGTCAGAGGGTCAGTACTGAGAGAGGTCTGCAATGTCAGAGGGTCAGTACTGAGGGTGTGCTTCTCTGTCAGAGGGTCAGTTCAGCGTGAGTGCTGCATTGTCACAGGGTCAGTACTGATGGCGAGCTGCACTGTTGGAGGAGGGTCAGCACTGAGGGATTGCTGCACTATCGGAGTGTCAATACTGAGGGTGTGCTGCACTGTCACAAGGTCAGTACTGAGGGAGTGCTGTATTATCAGACGGTCATTACTGAGGGAGTGCTGCATTTTTGGAGTATCACTACTGAGGGAGTGTTGCACTGTCAGAGCGTCAGTACTGAGTGAGTGCTGCACTGTCGGAGGGTCAGTACTGAGGGAGTGCTGCACTGTCAGAGGGTCAGTACTGAGGGAGTGCTGCACTGTTGGAGGTTCAGTATTGAGGGAGTGCTGCATTGTCAGAGAGTCGGTACTGAGGGAGTGCTGCACTGTCGGAGGGTCAGTACTGAGGGAGTGCTGTACTGTCGGAGGGTCAGTACTGAGGGAGTGCTGCACTGTTGGAGGTTCAGTATTGAGGGAATGCTGCATTGTCAGAGGGTCGCTACTGAGGGAGTGCTGCACTGTCAGAGGGTCAGTACTGAGGGAGTGCTGCACTGTCGAGGGGTCAGTACTGAGGGAGTGCTGTACTGTCGGAGGGTCAGTACTGATGGAGTGCTGCACTGTTGGAGGGTCAGTATTGAGGGAGTGCTGCATTGTCAGAGGTTCAGTACTGCAGGAGTGCTGCATCATCAGAGGGTCAGTACTGAGGGAGTGCTGCACTGTCGGAGGGTCAGTACTGAGGGAGTGCTGCACTGTCGGAGGGTCAGTATTGAGGGAGTGCTCCATTGTCAGAGGGTCAGTACTGAGGGAGTGCTGCACTGTCAGAGGGTCAGTACTGAGCGTTTGCTGGACTGCCGGTGGGTCAGTACTGATGGAGTACTGCACTGTCAGAGGGTTAATACTGAGTGAGTGCTGTTCTGTCGGAGGGTCAGTACTGAGGGAGTGCTGCACTTTCGGAGGTTCAGTACTGAGGTAATGCTGCACTGTCGGAGGGTCAGTAGTGAGGGAGTGCTGCACTGTCCAAGGGTCAGTACTGAGGGAGTGCTGAACTGTCAGAGGGTCAGTACTGAGGGAGTGCTGTCCTGTCGGATGGTCAGTACTGAGGGAGTGCTGTACTGTCGGAGCGTCAGTACTGAGGGAGTGCTGCACTGTCGGATGTTCAGTACTGAGGGAGTGCTGCACTGTCGGAGGGACAATACTGAGGGAGTGCTGCACTGTCCGAGGGTCAGTACTGAGGGAGAGCTGCACTGTCAGAGGTTCAGTACTGAGGGACTGCTGCACTTTCGGTGGTTCAGTACTGAGGGAGTGCTGCACTGTCAGAGCGTCAGTACTGAGGTAGTGCTGCATGTCAGAGCGTCAGTACTGAGGGGGTGCTGCACTGTCGGAGGGTCAGTACTGAGGGAGTGCTGCACTGTCTTAAGGTCAGTACTGAGGGAGTGCTGCAGTGTCGGAGGGTCAGTGCTGAGGGAGTGCTGCACTGTTAGAGGGTCAGTCCTGAGGGAGTGCTGCACTGTCAGAGGGTCAGTACTGAGGGAGTGCTGCACTGTGAGAGGGTCAGTACTGAGGGAGTGCTGCATTATCAGACGGTCATTACTGAGGGAGTGCTGCATTTTTGGAGTATCACTATTGAGAGAGTGCTGCGCTGTCAGAGCTTCAGTACTGATGGAGTGCTGCACTGTCGGAGGGTCAGTACTGAGGGTTTCCTGAACTGTCGGTGGGTCAGTTCTGACGGAGTGCTGCACTGTTGGAGGGTCTGTACTGAGGGAGTGCTGCATTGTCCGAAGGTCAGTACTGAGGGAGTGCTGCACTGTCCAAGGGTCAGTACTGAGTGAGTGCTGTTCTGTCGGAGGGTCAGTACTGAGGGAGTGCTGCACTGTCGGAGGTTCAGTACTGAGGTAATGCTGCACTGTCGGAGGGTCAGTAGTGAGGGAGTGCTGCACTGTCCAAGGGTCAGTACTGAGTGAGTGCTGAACTGTCAGAGGGTCAGTACTGAGGGAGTGCTGCACTGTTGGATGGTCAGTACTGATGGAGTGCTGTACTGTCGGAGGGTCAGTACTGAGGGAGTGCTGCACTGTCGGATGTTCAGTACTGAGGGAGTGCTGTACTGTCGGAGGGTCAGTACTGAGGGAGTGCTGCACTGTCGGATGTTCAGTACTGAGGGAGTGCTGCACTGTCGGAGGGACATTACTGAGGGAGTGCTGCACAGTCAGAGGGTCAGTACTGAGGGAGAGCTGCACTGTCGGAGGGCCAGTACTGAGGGACTGCTGCACTTTTGGTGGTTCAGTACTTAGGGAGTGCTGCACTGTCAGAGGGTCAGTACTGAGGGAGTGCTGCACTGTCGGAGGGTCAGTACTGAGGGAGTGCTGCACTGTCGGAGGGTCAGTACTGAGGGAGTGCTGTACTGTCGGAGGGTCAGTACTGAGGGAGTGCTGCACTGTTGGAGCATCAGTATTGAGGGAGTGCTGCATTGTCAGAGGTTCAGTACTGAGGGAGTGCTGCATCATCAGAGGGTCAGTACTGAGGGAGTGCTGCACTGTCGGTGGGTCAGTACAGAGGGAGTGCTGCACTGTCGGAGGGTCTGTACTGAGGAAGTGCTGCATTGTCCGAAGGTCAGTACTGAGGGATTGCTGGACTTTCCAAGGGTCAGTACTGAGGGAGTGCTAAACTGTCAGAGGGTCAGTACTGAGGGAGTGTTGCATTGTCAGAGGGTCAGAACTGAGGGAATGCTGCACTGTCCAAGGGTCAGTACTGAGGGAGTGCTGAACTGTCAGAGGGTCAGTACTGAGGGAGTGCTGCACTGTCGGAGGGTCAGTAATGAGGGAGTGCTGTACTGTCGGGGGGTCAGTACTGAGGGAGTGCTGCATTTTTGGAGTATCACTACTGAGGGAGTATTACACTGTCAGAGCGTCAGTACTGAGGGAGTGCTGCACTGTCGGAGGGTCAGTACTGAGGGACTGCTGCACTGTCAGAGGGTCAGTACTGAGGGAGTGCTGCACTGTTGGAGGGTCAGTATTGAGGGAGTGCTGCATTGTCAGAGGGTCGGTACTGAGGGAGTGCTGCACTGTCAGAGGGTCAGTACTGAGGGAGTGCTGCACTGTCGGAGGGTCAGTACTGAGGAACTGCTGTACTGTCGGAGGGTCAGTACTGAGGGAGTGCTGCACTGTTGGAGGGTCAGTATTGAGGGAGTGCTGCATTGTCAGAGGTTCAGTACGGAGGGAGTGCTGCACCGTCAGAGGGTCAGTACTGAGGGAGTGCTGCACTGTCGGTGGGTCAGTACAGAGGGAGTCCTGTACTGTCGGAGGGTCTGTACTGAGGAAGTGCTGCATTGTCCGAAGGTCAGTACTGAGGGATTGCTGGACTTTCCAAGGGTCAGTACTGAGGGAGTGCTAAACTGTCAGAGGGTCAGTACTGAGGGAGTGCTGCACTGTCGGAGGGTCAGTGATGAGGGAGTGCTGCACTGTTTGAGGGTCAGTCCTGAGAGATTGCTGCACTGTCAGAGGGTCAGTACTGAGGAAGTGTTGCACTGTGAGAGGGTCAGTACTGAGGGTGAGCTGCACTTTCGGAGGGACAGTATTGAGGGAGTGCTGCATTGTCAGAGGGTCAGTACTGAGGGAGTGCTGCACTGTCAGAGGGTCAGTACTGAGGGATTGCTGCATTATCAGACGGTCATTACTGAGGTAGTGCTGCATTTTTGGAGTATCACTACTGAGAGAGTGCTGCGCTGTCAGAGGGTCAGTAATGAGGGGGTGCTGCTTGTCAGAGCGTCAGTACTGAGGGAGTGCTGCACTGTCAGAGGGTCAGTACTGAGGGAGTGCTGCACTGTCAGAGGGTCAGTACTGAGGGGGTGCAGCACTGTCTGAGGGTCAGTACTGAGGGAGTGCTGTACTGTCAGAGGGTCAGTGCTGAGGGAGTGCTGCACTGTTAGAGGGTCAGACCTGAGGGAGTGCTGCACTGTCAGAGATTCAGTACTGAGCGAGTGCTGCAGTGTCAGAGGGTCAGTACTGAGGGAGTGCTGCACTGTCATAAGGTCAGTACTGAGGGAGTGCTGCACTGTCATAAGGTCAGTACTGAGGGAGTGCTGCATTGTCAGAGGGTCAGTACTGAGGGAGTGCTGCACTGTCAGAGGGTCATTACTGAGGGAGCGCTGCACTGTCGGAGGGTCAGTACTGAGGGATATCTGCACTGTCGGAGGGTCTGTTCTGAGGGAGTGCTGCATTGTCGGAGGGTCTGTTCTGAGGGAGTGCTGCACCGACCGAGGGTCAGTACTCAGGGTGAGCTGCACTGTCAGAGGGTCAGTACTGAGGGAGTGCTGCACTGTCGGAGGGCCAGTACTGAGGGACTGCTGCACTTTTGGTGGTTCAGTACTTAGGGAGTGCTGCACTGTTAGAGGGTCAGTACTGAGGGAGTGCTGCACTGTCAGAAGTTCAGTACTGAGGTAGTGCTGCATGTCAGAGAATCAGTACTGAGGGAGTGCTGCACTGTTAGAGTGTCAGACCTAAGGGAGTGCTGCATTGTCAGAGCGTCAGTACTGAGGGAGTGCTGCACTGTCAAACTGTCAGTACTGAGGGAGTGCTGCACTGTCGGAGGGTCAGTACTGAGGGAGTGCTGCACTATCTTAGGGTCAGTGCTGAGGGAGTGCTGCACTGTGAGAGGGTCAGTCCTGAGGGAGTGCTGCACTGTCAGAGGGTCAGTACTGAGGGAGTGCTGCACTGTGAGAGGGTCAGTACTGAGGGAGTGCTGCATTATCAGGCGGTCATTACTGAGGGGGTGCTGCATTTTTGGAGTATAACTATTGAGAGAGTGCTGCGCTGTCGGAGCGTGAGTACTGAGGGAGTGCTGCACTGTCGGAGGGTCAGTACTGAGGGAGTGCTGCACTGTCGGAGGGTCAGTATTGAGGGAGTGCTCCATTGTCAGAGGGTCAGTACTGAGGGAGTGCTGCACTGTCAGAGGGTCAGTACTGAGCGTTTGCTGAACTGCCGGTGGGTCAGTACTGATGGAGTACTGCACTGTCAGAGGGTTAATACTGAGTGAGTGCTGTTCTGTCGGAGGGTCAGTATTGAGGGAGTGCTGCATTGTCAGAGGGTCAGTAGTGAGGGAGTGCTGCACTGTCGGTGGGTCAGTACTGAGGGATTGCTGCACTGTCGGAGGCTCTGTACTGAGGGATTTCTGCATTGTCCGAAGGTCAGTGCTGAAGGATTGCTGCACTTTCCAAGGGTCAGTACTGAGGGAGTGCTAAACTGTCAGAGGGTCAGTACTGATGGAGTACTGCACTGTCAGAGGGTTAATACTGAGTGAGTGCTGTTCTGTCGGAGGGTCAGTACTGAGGGAGTGCTGCACTTTCGGAGGTTCAGTACTGAGGTAATGCTGCACTGTCGGAGGGTCAGTAGTGAGGGAGTGCTGCACTGTCCAAGGGTCAGTACTGAGGGAGTGCTGAACTGTCAGAGGGTCAGTACTGAGGGAGTGCTGCCCTGTCGGATGGTCAGTACTGAGGGAGTGCTGTACTGTCGGAGGGTCAGTACTGAGGGAGTGCTGCACTGTCGGATGTTCAGTACTGAGGGAGTGCTGCACTGTCGGAGGGACGTTACTGAGGGAGTGCTGCACTGTCCGAGGGTCAGTACTGAGGGAGAGCTGCACTGTCAGAGGTTCTGTACTGAGGGAGTGCTGCATTGTCGGAGGGCCAGTACTGCGGGACTGCTACACTTTTGGTGGTTCAGTACTGAGGGAGTGCTGCACTGTCAGAGGGTCAGTACTGAGGGAGTGCTGTACTGTCAGAAGTTCAGTACTGAGGTAGTGCTGCATGTCAGAGAGTCAGTACTGAGGGAGTGCTGCACTGTTAGAGGGTCAGACCTAAGCGAGTGCTGCACTGTCAGAGCGTCAGTACTGAGGGAGTGCTGCACTGTCAAACTGTGAGTACTTAGGGAGTGCTGCATTGTCGGAGGGTCAGTACTGAGAGAGTGCTGCACTGTTGGAGGGTCAGTACTGAGAGAGTGTTGCACTGTTGGAGGGTCAGTACTGAGAGAGTGTTGCACTGTTGGAGGGTCAGTACTGAGGGAGTGCTGCACTGTCAGAGGGTCAGTACTGAGGGAGAGCTGCACTGTAGGAGGAGGGTCAGCATTGAGGGATTGCTGCACTGTCGGAGTGTCAATACTGAGGGTGTGCTGCACTGTCAGAAGGTCAGTACTGAGGGAGTGCTGCATTATCAGACGGTCATTACTGAGGGAGTGCTGCATTTTTGGAGTATCACTACTGAGGGAGTACTGCGCTGTCAGAGCGTCAGTACTGAGGGAGTGCTGCCCTGTCGGATGGTCAGTACTGAGGGAGTGCTGCACTGTCGGAGAGTCAGTACTGAGGGAGTGCTGCACTGTCGGAGGGTCAGTATTGAGGGAGTGCTGCATTGTCAGAGGGTCAGTACTGAGGGAGTGCTGCACTGTCAGAGGTTCAGTACTGAGGGAGTGCTGCACTGTCAGAGGTTCAGTACTGAGGGAGTGCTGCACTATCGGAGGTGCCACCTTTTCGATGAGACATTAAAGCGAGGCCCCTGCCTGCCCTCTCGGGTGGGTATTAACGATCCCACGGCTGCTATTTGTAAGAAGAGCAGTGGGGGGGCCGAGGGGGGTGGGGTGTCGTGGCGTGGGTGCGGGGGTGTTGGTGGGGGATGGGAGGGTGATGGAGTTCTCCCCGGGGGTGGGGTGGTGGGGGGTGCAGTTGTCGGGGGGGGGGGGGGGCAATGTGGGGTGTGCAGATGGTGTGGGGGGGGCAGATGTGGGGGGGCAGATGTGGGGGTGGCAGATGTGGGCTGGGGCAGATGTGGGGGCAGATGTGGGGGTGGCAGATATGGGCTGGGGCAGATGTGGGGGTGGCAGATATGGGCTGGGGCAGATGTGGGGGTGGCAGATATGGGCTGGGGCAGATGTGGGGGTGGCAGATATGGGCTGGGGCAGATGTGGGGGTGACAGATATGGGCTGGGGCAGATGTGGGGGTGGCAGATATGGGCTGGGGCAGATGTGGGGGTGACAGATATGGGCTGGGGCAGATGTGGGGGGCAGATGTGGGGGTGGCAGATATGGGCTGGGGCAGATGTGGGGGTGACAGATATGGGCTGGGGCAGATGTGGGGGGCAGATGTGGGGGGGGCAGATGTGGGGGTGGCAGACGTGGGGGTGGCAGATGTGGGCTGGGGCAGATGTGGGCTGGGGCAGATGTGGGGGGCCAGATGTGGGGGTGGCAGACGTGGGGGTGGCAGATGTGGGCTGGGGCAGATGTGGGCTGGGGCAGATGTGGGGGGCCAGATGTGGGGGTGGCAGATGTCGAGGGGGTGGCAGATGTCGAGGGGGTGGCAGATGTCGGTGAGGGGGGCAATACTTATCCGTCAACCACCGTCGCTAAAAACAAACAGATGTTGCGGGCGGGATCTTGCTGTGCGCAAACCGGCCGCCGCGTTTTCCTGCGTTACAACTTTCGGGGGAGGGTGGGGTGGGGAGTGCGGAAGGCCACGTTCGTTGGCTGCGACTCGCTTTGGGGGATGTCCTGAGGCGGGAGGTGTGGAAGGGAGGGCAAGGGGAGGGGTGGGTGGTGAGTTCCGGTGGGGGACGGGAAAGGCCGCTAGGCAAATGCAGGTCTGCCTCCCTCTCCGGGGGTCGGGGGTCGGGGGTCGGGGGTGGGGGGTGGGGACACAGAGACGGAGGGTCTGAATCGCGACGTGAGGGCAGAAGGACAGAGAACAGCCTCCCATCGCTGGCGGACCGATGGACCTTATTGAGGTGCCGGAGAATAGCTGCGCCTTGTCTGTTCCACTGTGGGGGCTTCCGGAGGCGGCAACCCTTTCAATGCGCAACTATTTCTGGCGGCCGATTAACCGGGACGAGCCTGAATGGAGCCCACGACGCATCTTGGCCCAAACAATCAGGCAATTAGACAGGATTGAATGGTGCCCTCCGGGACACTCCTGGCCCTATGCCCACGTTCCGAGCAGCTCGTCCCCATCGCTCAGTCTGTGCCAGTGGGACCAGAGTCCTCTCACTCCGCACAGACACAAGCTGCTCCCCCCAAAGCAGGCTGCGTCTCTCCCCCCCCCCCCCCCCCCCCTCACTCCCACCACTCCCAGCCGACTCACCAACGCGCCCCCTCCCTACCCGCCCTACCCGCCCCCCACCGACCGCTCGGCCGAAAGCGAAGCCCCAATTCCAAACTGGGCAGCGCGTCGCGAACTTAAACTGATCCCCAAAGCTGCTTAAAGTACGTGGCGGCTGCTGCGCTCGATCCGCATCGAGTCGCCAGCGCAGACTCAGAGGTCATTCAGCCCATCTGCTCCCGGCCGGTGTTTCTGCTCCACACGTGCAGAAGGAGCTTTTCTGTGCATCTAACCCCGTGCTGTACCTGTCCTGGGAGTGTTTGATGGGGACAGTGTAGAAGGAGCTTTACTCTGTATCTAACCCTGTGCTCTACCTGTCCTGGGAATGTTTGATGGGGACAGTGTAGAGGGAGTTTTACTCTGTATCTATCCCCGTGCTGTACCTGTCCTGGGAGTGTTTGATGGGGACAGTGTAGAGGGAGCTTTACTCTGTATCTAACCCCGTGCTGTACCTGTCCTGGGAGTGTTTTGGTTCAGATCTCTGGAGTGTTTATGAGAATGTGAAGCAGTGACTTTTCATTGACCTTCTGTAATCAAGCCCAAAGTATTCGGGTCTGTTGTGAATTTGGCATTGTTCTCCTTAGAGCAGAGATGGTTAAGGGGGAGATTGAATCGAGGCGTTCAGAATCATGAGGTGGTTTGGATAGTATCAATGAGGAGAAACTGTTTCCAGTGACAGGAGGGTCAGTAACCAGAGGGACACAGTTTGAAGAGAATCGGGAACCAGATGGGGAGATGAGGAGAATTTTATTTTGACACAGCGAGTTGTTGTGATCTGGAAGGCGCTGCCTGAAAGGGCGGTGGAAGCAGATTCAATAGGAACTTTCCTAAGGGGGAATTGGACCAATACTGGAAGGGAAAAGATTTGCAGGGCTGTGGGGGGGAAAGAGCAGTGGGGGAGGGGAGGGGGTGTGTGAGTGGGAGCTAATTTGTTAGATCTCTCAAAGAGCTGGCACAGTTGCGATGGGCCGAATGGCCTCTCTCTCTCTCTCTCTCTCTCTCTCTGTGCTTTGTGACTCGACACTCTGGGCAGCTCGATCTATCTTTGCCTCTTGCAGTTGCAGCTGCCAGGGATTTCCTTCACTTTTCATTTCATAGCAGAGTAAAATCCATCCAATCCAACTCCCTCTCAGCTAGAAGAGGAATCTTGGGCATTGAAAAATCTGCTGAGGGGAATGATGATTTTTTTTTTTAAGCAAGATGAGGCTGATGAGAGAAGACACTTTCCCCTTCAATAAGCACTGTGTATTTTGACAGAGCTACGTCTCTGCAGGTCAATATTGTGGGGATTAAAAGCACAACGTGACTGGCCGTCAAATCTGAGGAATCTGCCTTCGCATCTGGAGTTAATCTCCTTTCCCATCCCCCCACCACCCCCCCGCTCTCCCTCTCCGTCAGCCTCTCCTTCAGGCACCTAACCAGATCCCATGTCTCAGTCATCACTGAGGGAGTGCTGCACTGTCAGAGGGTCAGTACTGAGGGAGTGCTGCACTATCAGAGGGTCAGTACTGAGGGAGTGCTGCACTGTCAGAGGGTCAGTACTGAGGGAGTGCTGCACTGTCGGAGGGTCAGTACTGAGGGAGTGCTGCACTGTCAGAGGGTCAGTATTGAGGGAATGCTGCACTGTTGGAGGGTCAGTACTGAGGGAGTGCTGCACTGTCGGAAGGTCAGTATTGAGGGAGCGCTGCACTGTCGGAGGGTCAGTACTGAGGGAGTGCTGCACTGTCAGAGGGTCAGTGCTGAGGGAGTGCTGCACTTTCAAGAGGGTCAGTACTGCGGGTGTGCTGCACTG
>NW_024470676.1:1071169-1214127 GCF_017639515.1 Carcharodon carcharias
CTCTCAATCTCTCTCACTCTCTCTCTCTCTCTCAATCTCTTTCACTCTCTCTCTCCCCCTCTCAATCTCTCACTCTCTCTCTCTCTCAATCTCTCTCACTCTCTCTCTCTATCTCTCTCACTCTCAATCTCTCTCACTCCCTCTCTCGCAATCTCTCTTTCAATCACACCCACTCTCTCTCTCTCTCTCTCTCAATCTCTCTCACTCTCACTCTCTCTCTCAATCTCTCTCACTCTCTCTCTCAATCTCTCTCACTCTCTCTCTCTTTCTCTCAATCTCTCTCACACTCTCTCTCAATCTCTCTCACTCTCTCTCTCTTAACCTCTCTCACTCTTTCTCTCTCTCAATCTCTCTCACTCTCTCTTTCTCTCAATCTCTCTCACTCTCTCTCTCAACCTCTCTCACTCTCTCTCTCTCTCTCTCTCTCTCTCTCTCTCACTCTCTCTCTCTCTCTCTAGCCTCTGTCGAATTCAGCTTGCAGCGCTCACCATTGTCAATGCAGGGAAGGCAGCAGCCAATTACGCACAGCAAGATCCCACTGACAGTCAGCAAGGTAATGGCCGCGTTGCCTCCCCCTCCTCACGTGAACAGGCACCTTGAGGTTGTGGGGTAAAAATATTGGCCAAAGGACCATAAGAAATAGGAGGAGAAATTAGGCCAATCAGCCCATCGAGTCTGCTCCTCCATTCAATCATGGCTGATAAGTTTCTCAACCTCATTCTCCCGCCCTCTCCCCGTAACCTCTGATCCCCTTACCAATCAAGAACCTATCTGTCTCGGTCTTAAATACATTCAATGACCTGGCCTCCACAGCCTTCTGTGGCAATGAATTCCATAGATTCACCACTCTCAGGCTAAAGAAGTTTCTCAGCAGGTCTGGCAGCATCGGCGGAGAAGAAAAGAGTTGACGTTTCGAGTCCTCATGACCCTTCGACAGAACTTGAGTTCGAGTCCAGGAAAGAGCTGAAATATAAGCTGGTTTAAGGTGTGTGTGTGGGGGGCGGAGAGATAGAGAGACAGAGAGGTGGAGGGGGTTGGTGTAGTTGTAGGGACAAACAAGCAGTGATAGAAGCAGATCATCAAAAGATGTCAACCACAATAGTACAATAGAACACATAGGTGTTAAAGTTAAAGTTGGTGATATTATCTTAACGAATGTGCTAATTAAGAATGGATGGTAGGGCACTCAAGGTATAGCTCTAGTGGGTTTTTTTTTTATATATATTTTTTTTTATATAATGGAAATAGGTGGGAAAAGGAAAATCTTTATAATTTATTGGGAAAAAAAAGAGGAAGGGGGAAACAGAAAGGGGGTGGGGATGGGGGAGGGAGCTCACGACCTAAAGTTGTTGAATTCAATATTCAGTCCGGAAGGCTGTAAAGTCCCTAGTCGGAAGATGAGGTGTTGTTCCTCCAGTTTGCGTTGGGCTTCACTGGAACAATGCAGCAAGCCAAGGACAGACATGTGGGCAAGAGAGCAGGGTGGAGTGTTAAAATGACAAGCGACAGGGAGGTTTGGGTCATTCTTGCGGACAGACCGCAGGTGTTCTGCAAAGCGGTCGCCCAGTTTACGTTTGGTCTCTCCAATGTAGAGGAGACCACATTGGGAGCAACGAATGCAGTAGACTAAGTTGGGGGAAATGCAAGTGAAATGCTGCTTCACTTGAAAGGAGTGTTTGGGTCCTTGGACGGTGAGGAGAGAGGAAGTGAAGGGGCAGGTGTTGCATCTTTTGCGTGGGCAAGGGGTTGTGCCATAGGAGGGGGTTGAGGAGTAGGGGGTGATGGAGGAGTGGACCAGGGTGTCCCGGAGGGAGCGATCCCTACGGAATGCCGATAAGGGGGGTGAAGGGAAGATGTGTTTGGTAGTGGCATCATGCTGAAGTTGGCGGAAATGGCGGAGGATGATCCTTTGAATGCGGAGGCTGGTGGGGTGATAAGTGAGGACAAGGGGGACCCTATCATGTTTCTGGGAGGGAGGAGAAGGAGTGAGGGCGGATGCGCGGGAGATGGGCCGGACACGGTTGAGGGCCCTGTCAACGACCGTGGGTGGAAAACCTCGGTTAAGGAAGAAGGAGGACATGTCAGAGGAACTGTTTTTGAATGTAGCATCATCGGAACAGATGCGACGGAGGCGAAGGAACTGAGAGAATGGGATGGAGTCCTTACAGGAAGTGGGGTGTGAGGAGCTGTAGTCGAGATAGCTGTGGGAGTCGGTGGGTTTGTAATGGATATTGGTGGACAGTCTATCACCAGAGATTGAGACAGAGAGGTCAAGGAAGGGAAGGGAAGTGTCAGAGATGGACCACGTGAAAATGATGGAGGGGTGGAGATTGGAAGCAAAATTAATAAATTTTTCCAAGTCCTGACGAGAGCATGAAGCGGCACCGAAGTAATCATCGATGTACCGGAGAAAGAGTTGTGGAGGGGGGCCGGAGTAGGACTGCAACAAGGAATGTTCCACATACCCCATAAAGAGACAGGCATAGCTGGGGCCCATGCGGGTACCCATAGCCACACCTTTTATTTGGAGGAAGTGAGAGGAGTTGAAGGAGAAATTGTTCAGCGTGAGAACAAGTTCAGCCAGACAGAGGAGAGTAGTGGTGGATGGGGATTGTTCGGGCCTCTGTTCGAGGAAGAAGCTAAGGGCCCTCAGACCATCCTGGTGGGGGATGGAGGTGTAGAGGGATTGTACGTCCATGGTGAAGAGGAAGCGGTAGGGGCCAGGGAACTGGAAATTGTTGATGTGACGTAAGGTGTCAGAGGAATCACGGATGTAGGTGGGAAGGGACTGGACAAGGGGAGAGAGAAGGGAGTCAAGATAACGAAAAATGAGTTCTGTGGGGCAGGAGCAAGCTGAGACGATCGGTCTACCGGGGCTGTTCTGTTTGTGGATTTTGGGTAGGAGATAGAAGCGGGCCGTCCGAGGTTGGGCGACTATCAGGTTGGAAGCTGTGGGAGGGAGATCCCCAGAGGAGATGAGGTCAGTGACAGTCCTGGAAACAGTGGCTTGATGTTCAGTGGTGGGGTCATGGTCCAGGGAGAGGTAGGAGGAAGTGTCTGCGAGTTGACGCTCAGCCTCCACGTGGTAGAGGTCAGTGCGCCAGACAACAACAGCACCACCCTTGTCAGCGGGTTTGATGACAATGTCAGGGTTGGACCTGAGAGAATGGAGTGCAGTAAGTTCAGAGAGAGACAGGTTAGAATGGGTGAGAGGAGCAGAGAAATTGAGACGACTAATGTCGCGCCGACAGTTCTCAATGAAAAGATCGAGAGAAGGTAAGAATCCAGAGGGAGGGGTCCAGGTGGAGGGAGAATATTGAAGATGGGTAAAAGGATCCGTTGAACTGGGAGAGGACTCCTGCCCAAAGAAGTGAGCCCGGAGACGAAGACGGCGGAAGAAGAGTTCAGTATCATGCCGAGCCCGAAATTCATTGAGGTGAGGGCGTAAGGGTATGAAACTAAGTCCTTTGCTGAGCACTGAACGTTCAGCATCGGAGAGGGGAAGGTCAGGGGGTATAGTGAATACACGGCTGGGGTTGGGATTGGAAGATGGGGTGGGGACGGAGGGACAGGCGGGGGTGGAGGGTCCTAGATGGGTGTTGGTGTCGATGAGTTGTTGCAGCTTGCGTTCCTTAGCACTTGAGAGAAAGAGAAAAAGTTTCTTGTTGAGGCGTCGGATGAGCCGAAGGATAAAATGAAACTGGGGGCACGCGCAGCTTTGAAAAAGGGTACGGCGGTGCTGCTGGAGGGAGAGGTCGAGTGTGTTCATATGGCGGCGCATGGCACTGAGAGTGGATTTCAGAATGTGACGGGAACAGCAGTCCGAGAAACGTTTTATGTCCCGGAGATACCTGTAATCCTGGGTGGGTTCGAAACATGAGGGGTGGAATTTCAGTTGAAATCCATGTGGGGTAAGTCGGAGACGGAGACAGTCACTGAGAAAGGAGATATGGCTGTGAAAGCGGGTTTTAGTAAACACCTTGTCAAACACTAGGAGAGAAATGGAAAGCAATGAAGGTGAACAAGGCAACAGAGAGATCCGGAAATCTTGTTGCAGAGAGGAACAGAACTTCTTCAAGGAGGTAGGCATTTCTTGAAGAGCAGTGGCAGTCAATTAAACAAAGAGATAAAAACAAAAAAACTGCGGATGCTGGAAATCCAAAACAAAAACAGAATTACCTGGAAAAACTCAGCAGGTCTGGCAGCATCGGCGGAGAAGAAAAGAGTTGACGTTTCGAGTCCTCATGACCCTTCGACAGAACTTGAGTTCGAGTCCAGGAAAGAGCTGAAATATAAGCTGGTTTAAGGTTTTCACAGCCATGTCTCCTTTCTCAGTGACTGTCTCCGTCTCCGACTTACCCCACATGGATTTCAACTGAAATTCCACCCCTCATGTTTCGAACCCACCCAGGATTACAGGTATCTCCGGGACATAAAACGTTTCTCGGACTGCTGTTCCCGTCACATTCTGAAATCCACTCTCAGTGCCATGCGCCGCCATATGAACACACTCGACCTCTCCCTCCAGCAGCACCGCCGTACCCTTTTTCAAAGCTGCGCGTGCCCCCAGTTTCATTTTATCCTTCGGCTCATCCGACGCCTCAACAAGAAACTTTTTCTCTTTCTCTCAAGTGCTAAGGAACGCAAGCTGCAACAACTCATCGACACCAACACCCATCTAGGACCCTCCACCCCTGCCTGTTCCTCCGTCCCCACCCCATCTTCCAATCCCAACCCCAGCCGTGTATTCACTATACCCCCTGACCTTCCCCTCTCCGATGCTGAACGTTCAGTGCTCAGCAAAGGACTTAGTTTCATACCCTTACGCCCTCACCTCAATGAATTTCGGGCTCGGCATGATACTGAACTCTTCTTCCGCCGTCTTCGTCTCCGGGCTCACTTCTTTGGGCAGGAGTCCTCTCCCAGTTCAACGGATCCTTTTACCCATCTTCAATATTCTCCCTCCACCTGGACCCCTCCCTCTGGATTCTTACCTTCTCTCGATCTTTTCATTGAGAACTGTCGGCGCGACATTAGTCGTCTCAATTTCTCTGCTCCTCTCACCCATTCTAACCTGTCTCTCTCTGAACTTACTGCACTCCATTCTCTCAGGTCCAACCCTGACATTGTCATCAAACCCGCTGACAAGGGTGGTGCTGTTGTTGTCTGGCGCACTGACCTCTACCACGCGGAGGCTGAGCGTCAACTCGCAGACACTTCCTCCTACCTCTCCCTGGACCATGACCCCACCACTGAACATCAAGCCACTGTTTCCAGGACTGTCACTGACCTCATCTCCTCTGGGGATCTCCCTCCCACAGCTTCCAACCTGATAGTCGCCCAACCTCGGACGGCCCGCTTCTATCTCCTACCCAAAATCCACAAACAGAACAGCCCCGGTAGACCGATCGTCTCAGCTTGCTCCTGCCCCACAGAACTCATTTTTCGTTATCTTGACTCCCTTCTCTCTCCCCTTGTCCAGTCCCTTCCCACCTACATCCGTGATTCCTCTGACACCTTACGTCACATCAACAATTTCTAGTTCCCTGGCCCCTACCGCTTCCTCTTCACCATGGACGTACGATCCCTCTACACCTCTATCCCCCACCAGGATGGTCTGAGGGCCCTTAGCTTCTTCCTCGAACAGACGCCCGAACAATCCCCATCCACCACTACTCTCCTCCGTCTGGCTGAACTTGTTCTCACGCTGAACAATTTCTCCTTCAACTCCTCTCACTTCCTCCAAATAAAAGGTGTGGCTATGGGTACCCGCATGGGCCCCAGCTATGCCTGTCTCTTTATGGGGTATGTGGAACATTCCTTGTTGCAGTCCTACTCCGGCCCCTTCCACAACTCTTTCTCTGGTACATCGATGATTACTTTGGTGCTGCTTCATGCTCTCGACAGGACTTGGAAAAATTTATTAATTTTGCTTCCAATCTCCACCCCTCCATCATTTTCACATGGTCCATCTCTGACACTTCCCTTCCCTTCCTTGACCTCTCTGTCTCAATCTCTGGTGATAGACTGTCCACCAATATCCATTACAAACCCACCGACTCCCACAGCTATCTCGACTACAGCTCCTCACACCCCACTTCCTGTAAGGACTCCATCCCATTCTCTCAATTCCTTCGCCTCCGTCGCATCTGTTCCGATGATGCTACATTCAAAACAGTTCCTCTGACATGTCCTCCTTCTTCCTTAACCGAGGTTTTCCACCCACGGTCGTTGACAGGGCCCTCAACCGTGTCCGGCCCATCTCCCGCGCATCCGCCCTCACTCCTCTCCTCCCTCCCAGAAACATGATAGGGTCCCCCTTGTCCTCACTTATCACCCCACCAGCCTCCGCATTCAAAGGATCATCCTCCGCCATTTCCGCCAACTTCAGCATGATGCCACTACCAAACACATCTTCCCTTCACCCCCCTTATCGGCATTCCGTAGGGATCGCTCCCTCCGGGACACCCTGGTCCACTCCTCCATCACCCCCTACTCCTCAACCCCCTCCTATGGCACAACCCCTTGCCCACGCAAAAGATGCAACACCTGCCCCTTCACTTCCTCTCTCCTCACCGTCCAAGGACCCAAACACTCCTTTCAAGTGAAGCAGCATTTCAATTGCATTTCCCCCAACTTAGTCTACTGCATTCGTTGCTCCCAATGTGGTCTCCTCTACATTGGAGAGACCAAACGTAAACTGGGCGACCGCTTTGCAGAACACCTGCGGTCTGTCCGCAAGAATGACCCAAACCTCCCTGTCGCTTGCCATTTTAACACTCCACCCTGCTCTCTTGCCCACATGTCTGTCCTTGGCTTGCTGCATTGTTCCAGTGAAGCCCAACGCAAACTGGAGGAACAACACCTCATCTTCCGACTAGGGACTTTACAGCCTTCCGGACTGAATATTGAATTCAACGACTTTAGGTTGTGAGCTCCCTCCCCCATCCCCACCCCCTTTCTGTTTCCCCCTTCCTCTTTTTTTTCCCAATAAATTATAAAGATTTTCCTTTTCCCACCTATTTCCATTATATAAAAAAAAATATATAAAAAAAAAACCCACTAGAGCTATACCTTGAGTGCCCTACCATCCATTCTTACTTAGCACATTCGTTTAGATAATATCACCAACTTTAACTTTAACACCTATGTGTTCTATTGTACTATTGTGGTTGACATCTTTTGATGATCTGCTTCTATCACTGCTTGTTTGTCCCTACAACTACACCAACCCCCTCCACCTCTCTGTCTCTCTATCTCTCCGCCCCCCACACACACACCTTAAACCAGCTTATATTTCAGCTCTTTCCTGGACTCGAACTCAAGTTCTGTCGAAGGGTCATGAGGACTCGAAACGTCAACTCTTTTCTTCTCCGCCGATGCTGCCAGACCTGCTGAGTTTTTCCAGGTAATTCTGTTTTTGTTTTGGATTTCCAGCATCCGCAGTTTTTTTGTTTTTATAAAGAAGTTTCTCCTCATCTCTGTTCTAAAAGGTCTTCCCTTTACTCTGAGGCTGTGCCCTGGGGTCCTAGTCTCTCCGACTAACGGAAACATCTTCCTCACATCCACTCTATCCAGGCCTTTCAGTATTCTGTAAGTTTCAATCAGATCCCCCCTCATCCTTCTAAACTCCATCGATTATAGACCCAGAGTCCTCAAATGTTCCTCATATGTTAAGCCTTTCATTCCTGGGATCATTCTTGTGAACCTCCTCTGGACCCTCTCCAGGGCCAGCACATCCTTCCTGAGATACGGGGTCCAAAATTGCCCACAATATTCTAAATGTGGTCTGACCAGAGCCTTATAAAGCCTCAGCAGCACATCCCTGCTTTTATATTCTAGTCCTCCTCCAAGGACACCAGGGAGAATCCTGGCCCATCACCCACTGCACCACAGCTGGGATGCTGTCCGTCGAATAGTGGACAGGGGATCACTTATGTCCAACTGAGAGGGCAGACAGAGCAAATATTTCATGTTTCATCCAGAAGGTAGCACTCTGACAGTGCAGCACTCCCTCAGTACTGACCCTCTGACAGTGCAGCATTCCCTCAGTACTGACCATCCGACAGGGCTTCACTCCCTCAGTACTGACCCTCTGTCCGTGCAGCGCTCCCTTAGGACTGACCCTCCGACAGTGCAGCTCACCCTCAGTACTGACCCTCCGACAGTGCAGCACTCCCTCAGCACTGAAACTGCGAGTGTCAGTCCGGATTTTTGTCCTCAATCTCTAGAGAGGTAGAGATGTTTATGGAGGGGATTCCAGAGGTCAGGACCCCCAGGCAGCTGAAGGCATGGCCGCCAATGGTGGAGCGAGGGGAATCGGGCGATGGTCAAGAGGCCGGAATTGGGGGAGCACAGTGATCTTGGAGGGTTGTAGGGGCTGGAGGAGGTTACAGAGATAGGGAGGTTTGTAGGGGCTGGAGGAGGTTATAGAGATAGAGAGGGCTGTAGGTGCTGGAGGAAATTTCAGAGATAGGGAGGGTTGTAGGGGCTGGAGGAGGTTACAGAGATGAGAAAGTTTGTAGGTGCTGGAGGAGGTTACAGAGATAGGGAGGTTTGTAGGGACTGGAGGAGGTTATAGAGATAAGGAGGGTTGTAGGGACTGGAGGAGTTTACAGACAAACGGAGGGTTATAGGGACTGGAGGAGGTTACAGAAATAGGGAGGGTTGTAGAGGCTGGAGGAGGTTACAGAGATAGGGAGGGTTGTAGGGGTTGGAGGAGGTTACAGAGATAGGGAGAGTTGTAGAGTCTGGAGGAGGTTACAGAGATAGGGGGAGCTGGAGGAGGTTACAGAGAAAGGGAGGGTTGTAGGGGCTGGAGGAGGTAACAGAAAAAGGGAGGATTGTAGGGGTTGTAGGAGATTACATAGATAGGGAGGGTTGTAGAGGCTGGTGGAGGTAACAGAGATAGGGAGGGTTGTAGGTGCTGGAGGAGGTTATAGAGATTGGGAGGGTTGTAGGGACTGATGGAGGTTACAGAGATAGGGAGGGTTGTAGGGGCTGGAGGAGGTTACAAAAATAAGGATGATCCTAGGGATGGAGGAAGTTACAGAGTTAGCGAGGGTTGTAGGGGCTGGAGGAGGGTACAGAGATAGGTAGGTGTATAGGGGGTGGAGGAGGTTACAGAGATAGGGAGGGTTGTAGTGGCTGGAGGAGGTTACAGAGATAGGGTGGGTTGTAGGGTCTGGAGGAGGTTGCAGAGTGAGGGATTGTCATGGAGTCATAGAGGTCTACAGCACAGAAAAAGGCCCTTCAGCCCATCAATGTCTGTTGGTCAAACAAGTACCTAACTATTCTAATCCTATTTTCCAGCACTCAACCCAAAGCCTTGTATGCGATGGCATCACAAGTGCACATCCTAATAACTCTTAAAAGTTGTGAGGGTTTCTCCCACCCTTTCAGGCAGAGTGTTCCAGATTCCCAACACCCTGTGGGTGAAAAAATTCTTCCTCACATCCCCTCTAAACCTCCTGCCCCTTACCTTCAATCGATGCCCCCTGGTTACTGATCCCTCCACCAAGGGGAAAAGTTCCTTCCTGTCTACCCTATCTACGCCCCTCATAATTTTATACACCTCAACCATGTCCCCCCTCGATCTCCTCTGCTCCAAGGAAAATAACCCCAGTCTATCCAATCTTTCCTCGTAACTGAAACTCTCCATCCCAGGCAACATCCTGGTTAATCTCCTCTGCACTCTCTTTAGTGCAATCACATCCTTCCTATAATGCGGGTTCCAGAACTGCACGCAATACTCTAGCTGTGGCCTAACCAGCATTTTATACAGTTCCAGCATAACCTCCCTGCTCTTATATTCGATGTCTCGGTTAATAAAGGCAAGTATCCCATATGCCTTCTTAACCACATTATCTATCTGTCCCACTATCTTAAGGGATCGGTGGACATGCACACCAAGGTCCCTCTGATCCTTGTCACTTTCCAGGGTCCTTCCATTCATTGTGTATTCCCGTGTCCTGTTTGTCCTGCCCAAGTGCATCACCTCACACTTATCCAGCTTTTCGGGGCTGGAGGAGGTTACAGAGATGGGGAGGGTTGTAGGGGCTGGAGGAGGTTACAGAGATAGGGAGGGATGTTGGTGCTGGAGGAGGGTACGGAGATAGGGAGGGTTGTAGGGGCTGGAGGAGGTTACAGAGATAGGGAGGGTGTAGGGGCTGGAGAAGGTTACAGAGATAGGGTGTAGGGGTTGGAGAAGGTTACAGAGATAGGGAGGGATGTAGGGGCTGGAGGAGGATAGGGAGATAGGGAGGGTGTAGGGGCTGGAGAAGATTACAGATATAGGGAGGGATGCTGGGGCTGGAGGAGGTTACAGAGATAGGGAGGGTTGTAGGGGCTGGAGGAGGTTACAGAGATAGGGAGGGTTGTAGGGGCTGGAGGGAGTTACAGAGATAGGGAGGGTTGTAGGGGCTGGAGGAGGTTACAGAGATAGGGAGGGTTGTAGGGGCTGGAGGATGTTACAAAGATAGGGAGGGATGTTGGTGCTGGAGGGGGTTACAGAGATAGGGAGGGTGTAGGGCTGGAAGAGGTTACAGAGATAGGGAGGGCGTGGGGGCAGGAAGAGGTTACAGAGATAGGGAGAGATGTTGGTGCTGGAGGAGGTTACAGAGATAGGGAGGAATGTTGGTGCTGGAGGAGTATACGGAGATAGGGAGGGTTGTAGGGACTGGAGGAGGTTACAGAGATAGGGAGGGTGTAGGAGGTGGAGGAGGTTACAGAGATAGGGACGGTTGTAGGGGGTGGAGGAGGTGACAGAAATAGGGAGGGTCATGGGGGCTGGGGGAGGTTACAGAGATAGGGAGGGTTGCAGGGGCTGGAGGAGGTTACGGAGATAGGGAGGGATGTTGGTGCTGGAGGAGGGTACAGAGATAGGGAGAGATGTTGGTGCTGGAGGAGGTTACAGAGATAGGGAGGAATGTTGGTGCTGGAGGAGTATACGGAGATAGGGAGGGTTGTAGGGACTGGAGGAGGTTACAGAGATAGGGAGGGTGTAGGAGGTGGAGGAGGTTACAGAGATAGGGACGGTTGTAGGGGGTGGAGGAGGTGACAGAAATAGGGAGGGTCATGGGGGCTGGGGGAGGTTACAGAGATAGGGAGGGTTGCAGGGGCTGGAGGAGGTTATGGAGATAGGGAGGGATGTTGGTGCTGGAGGAGGGTACGCAGATAGGGAGGGATGTTGGTGCTGGAGGAGGGTACGGAGATAGGGAGGGTGTCTGGGCTGGAGGAGGTTACGGAGAAAGGGAGGGAAGTTGGTGCTGGAGGAGGTTACAGAGATAGGGAGGGTGTAGGGGCTGGAGGAGGGTACGGAGATAGGGAGGGTTGTAGGGGCTGGAGGAGGGTACGGAGATAGGGAGGGATGCTGGGGCTGGGGGAGGTTACAGAGATAGGGAGGTTTGTAGGGGCTGGAGGAGGGTACGGAGATAGGGAGGGATGCTGTGGCTGGAGAAGTTTACAGAGATAGGGAGGGATGTAGGTGCTGGAGGAGGTTACAGAGATAGGGAGTGTTGTAGGGACTGGAGGAGGTTACAGATTTAGGGAGGGATGTTGGTGCTGGAGGAGGTTACAGAGATAGGGAGGGTTGTAGGGACAGGAGGAGGTTACAGAATTAGGGAGGGTAGTAGGACCTGGAGGAGGGTACGGAGATAGGGAGGGATGCTGGGGCTGGAGGAGGTTACAGAAATAGGGAGGGTGTAGGGGCTGGAGGAGGTTATAGAGATAGGGAGGGAAGTTGGTGCTGGAGGATGGTACAGAGATAGGGAGGGTTGTAGGGGCTGGAGGAGGGTACGGAGATTGGGAAGGTGTAGGGGCTGGGGGAGGGTACGGAGATAGGGAGGGTTGCTGGGGCTGGAGGAGGTTACGGAAATAGGGAGGGATGTTGGTGCTGGAGGGGGTTACAGAGATAGGGAGGGTGTAGGGGCTGGAGGAGGTTACGGAGATAGGGCGGGTTGTAGGGGCTGGAGGAGGTTACAGAGATAGCGAGGGTTGTAGGGGCTGGAGGAGGTTACAAAGATGGGGGGGATGTTGGTGCTGGAGGGGGTTACAGAGATAGGAAGGGTGTAGGGGCTGGAGGAGGTTACAGATATAGGGAGGGTTGTAGGGCTGGAGGAGGTTACAGAGATAGGGAGGGTGTAGGGGCTGGAGGAGGTTACAGAGATAGGGAGGGATGTTGGTGCTGGAGGAGTATACAGAGATAGGGAGGGTTGTAGGAACTGGAGGAGGTTACAGAGATAGGGAGGGTGTATGGGCTGGAGGAGGGTACGGAGATAGGGAGGGTTGTAGGGACTGGAGGAGGTTACAGAGATAGGGAGGGTGTAGGGGCTGGAGGAGGGTACGGAGATAGGGAGGGTTGTAGGGACTGGAGGAGGTTACAGAGATAGGGAGGGTGTAGGGGCTGGAAGAGGTCACAGAGTTAGGGAGGGTTGTAGGGGCTAGAGGAGTTTACAGAGATAGGGAGGAATGTTGGTGCTGGAGGGGGTTACAGAGATAGGGAGGGTGTAGGGGCTGGAGGAGGTTACAGAGATAGGGTGGGTGTAGGGGTTGGAGAAGGTTGCAGAGATAGGGAGGGATGCTGGGGCTGGACGAGTTTACAGAGATAGGAATGGTTGTAGGGGCTGGAGGAGGTTACAGAAATTGGGAGGGTTGTAGGGGCTGGAGGAGGGTACGGAGATAGGGAGGGTTGTAGGGGCTGGAGGAGGGTACGGAGATAGGGATGTTGTAGGGTCTGGGGGAGGGTACGGAGATAGGGAGGGTTGCTGGGGCTGGAGGAGGTTACGGAGATAGGGAGGGATGCCGGGGCTGGAGGAGATTACAGAGATAGGGAGTGTTGTATGGGGTGGAGGAGGTTACAGAAATAGGAATGGTCGTGGGGGCTGAGGGAGGTTACGGAGATAGGGAGGGATGTTGGTGCTGGAGGAGGGTACGGAGATAGGGAGGGATGTTGGTGCTGGAGGAGGGTACGGAGATAGGGAGGGATGTTGGTGCTGGAGGAGGGTACGCAGATAGGGAGGGATGTTGGTGCTGGAGGAGGTTACGGAGATAGGGAGGGAAGTTGCTGCTGGAGGAGGTTACAGAGATAGGGAGGTGTGTAGGGGCTGGAGGAGGTTACAGAGATAGGGAGGTTTGTAGGGACTGGAGGAGGTTACAGAGATAGGGAGGGTGTAGGGGCTGGAGGAGGGTACGGTGATAGGGAGGGTTGTAGGGCTGGAGGAGGGTACGGAGATAGGGAGTGTTGTAGGGACTGGAGGAGGTTACAGAGTTAGGGAGGGTTGTAGGAGCTGGAGGAGGGTACGGAGATAGGGAGGGATGCTGGGGCTGGAGGAGGTTACAGAGATAGGGAGGGTGTAGGGGTTGGAGGAGGTGACAGAGATAGGGAGGAATGTTGGTGCTGGAGGAGGTTACAGAGATAGGGAGGGTGTAGGGGCTGGAGGAGGTTACAGAGAAAGGGAGGAATGTTGGTTCTGGAGGAGGTTACATATATAGGGAGGGTTGTAGGAGCTGGAGGAGGTAACAGAGATAGGGAGGGTGTAGGGGCTGGAGGAGGTTACAGAGATAGGGAGGGATGCTGGGGCTGGAGGAGGGTATGGAGATAGGGAGGGTTGTGGAGCTGGAGGAGGGTACGGAGATAGGGAGGGATGCTGGGGCTGGAGGAGGTTACAGAGATAGGGAGGGTGTAGGGGTTGGAGGTGGGTACGGGGACAGGGAGGGATGCTGGGGCTGGAGGAGGGTATGGAGATAGGGAGGGATGTTGGTGCTGGAGGAGGGTACGGAGATAGGGAGGGAATGGTACACTGCTGGTTTAAGTTGAAAATGGCTTCACAGCTGATCCTGGAGCCAATGGTCAGCGAGCAACAGGTTGCGATGGTAACGAAGAGGCTTGAACTAAATGAAATAGGAAAGTGCCTCAGGCTTTTTTCCCTGAACCTGTTTCCATGTGTTAGACAAACTCCTTCTAACAAATCCCTGCTAGAGGCTGGGATGTAGTCAGCAATGTTTACAGCTTTGCTGTTAATGTAGGAAGCAGTAAAACACACAATCTACACTCCCTTCACAATGTTAGCTCCTCTTAACAACTCCCAGGGGGAGGATTTTACTGACGTTCATGATTGCCAGGCACAGTCTACACTTCACACTGACAGACACACGTTGCATGTATGAGGAAGGTGCATCCATTACATCTTAGATCTAACCCCGTGCTGTACCTGTCCTGGGAGTGTTTGATGGGGACAGTGTAGAGGGAGCTTTACTTTGTATCTAACCCCGTGCTCTACCTGTCCTGGGAGTGTTTGATGGGGACAGTGTAGAGGGAGCTTTACTTTGTATCTAACCCGTGCTGTACCTGTCCTGGGAGTGTTTGATGGGGACAGTGTAGAGCGAGATTTACTCTGTATCTAACCCCGTGCTGTACCTGTCCTGGGAGTGTTTGATGGGGAAAGTGTAGAGCGAGATTTACTCTGTATCTAACCCCGTGCTGTACCTGTCCTGGGAGTGTTTGATGGGGACAGTGTAGAGGGAGCTTTACTCTGTATCTAACTGACCCACAAACCTTCCGATATGCTGACAGGGTTTCATGGTATCATAGTACCTTTACAGACAGAGGCCATTCTACCCATCCTATCAGTGCCAGCTCTCTTCTAGAACAGCTGAACTCATCCTATCCCAGGCCAACTTTACTCCGTAACCCTGCCCATTCCTCCTTTTCAGTTAAGGACCCAGTTCCCATTTGAAACCCTCGATTGAACCTGCCTCCCCCACACTCTCGGGCAGAAAACTCCAGATCCTAAAAACTCACCGCGTGAAAAAGTTTCTCCTGCTGTCTCTGTTGCTTCTTTTACCAATCACCTTAAATCAGCGTCCCTCTGCTTCTCGATCCTGTCGCCAATGGGAACAGTCTCTCCCTCCCTACGCTGTCCGGACCCCTCGTGATTCTGAACACCTCCATCAAATCTCCCCTCCAACCTTCTCTTCTACGAGGAGAACTGCCCCAGCTCTTCCAACCCCTCCATGGAACTGAAGTCCCCGTCCCTGGAACCATTCTCATGAATCTTTTCCGCACTCTCTCTCTCTCACACCTTCACATCCTTCCTAAAGCGCGGAGCCTAGAACTGGACACAATTATTTATACAGATTTAACATAACCTCCATGCTCTTGTGCTCTGTGACCCTGTGAATAAAGCCCAGGAGACTGTATGCTTTAGTTACCGCGCTCTCACCCTGTTCTGCCACTCTCAGTGATTTGTGCACAGCTACCCCCAGGTCCCTCTGCTCCCTCTTTAGAGTTGCACCCTTTATTTAATATTGTCTCTCCAATGTCTGTGACCCAGTAATGAGAATATTGCAGAGAATGTTGGAGTGAATGTCAATCTGTGGGTGATATCGTTGGGTATGTGGGAGGCTCCTGATTTGTAAGCATAGTTATCAAACAGCCCATTTGATCCCACACTGTCCCATTAGTGTAACTGGAAAACAGCTTGGCTCGGAATCAATTCGCTTTAAGAATCACTTTCCAGCCCAGTGACACACGTTGCTTTTTGGAGGCAGCAATGGGGGAGACACAGTGTGTTCGCACGCTGGAATGATCGTTCAATAGACCCAACCTCCACACCCCCACCCCTAACTAGTCCAAAATGATCAGTCTGTCACTTTAAATATTCACTCACGAGATGTGGGTGTCACTGGCAAGCCCAGCCAAGCCCAGCCTTTATTGCCCATCCCTAATGCTGATTAGGGATCCCTAGTTCACACACTGAAACAGCCCATGTCCAAATGCAGCAAGACCTGGACAATATCCAGTCTTGGGCTGGCAAGTGGCCAGTAATATTCATGCCACACAAGTGTCAGGCAATGATCATCTCCAATAAGAGAGAATCTAACCATCGTCCCTTGATGTTCAATGGCATCATCATCGCTGAATTCCCCCACTATCAACATCCTGGGGGTTACCATTGACCAGAAACTGAACTGGACGAGTCATATAAACACTGTGGCTACAAGAGCAGGTCAGAGGCTGGGAATCCTGCGGTGAGTAACTCACCTCCTGACTCCCCACAGCCTGTCCACCATCTACAAGGCACAAGTCAGGAGTGTGATGGAATACTCTCCACTTCCCTGGATGAGTGCAGCTCCCACAACACTCAAGAAGCTCGACACCATCCAGGATAAAGCAGCCCCGCTTGATTGGCACCCCATCCACAAACATTCACTCCCTCCACCACCGACGCACAGTAGCAGCAGTGTGTGTACCCTCTACAAGATGCACTGCAGGAACTCACCAAGGCTCCTTAGACAGCACCTTCCAAACTCACGACCACTACCATCTAGAAGGACAAGGGCAGCAGACACATGGGGAACACCACCACCTGGAAGTTCCCCTCCAAGCCACTCACCATCCTGACTTGGAAATATATCGGCCGTTCCTTCACTGTCGCTGGGTCAGAATCCTGGAACTCCCTCTCTAACAGCACGGTGGGTGTACCTACCCCACATGGACTGCAGCAGCTGAAGAAGGCAGCTCATCAGCACCTTCTCAAGGGGCAACTAGGGATGGGCTGTCAAAATTCTGGCCCACATCCTGTGAAAGATTTTTTTTTTAAAAAGTCACTGTAATGTAGGAAACATGGCAGCCAGTCTGAGCACAGCAAGATCCCACAGAAGGCAGGGTGATACCGTTTATGGGATTCCAGTCACGAGGTGGTTCTGTTATTCAACTGCCAATCCTGCCGTCCAGACTAATGATCCAGAAGCATGAGTTCAAATCCCACCACAGCCACTGGGGAGGGAATTTAAATTCAATTAATTCATCGAATCTGGAGTTAAAAGCTTGTCTCAGTAATAGTGAATATGAAATTATATGTGTTCTGTTGTACTATTGTCGTTGACATCTTTTGATGATCTGCTTCTATCACTGCTTGTTTGTCCCTACAACCACACCCCCCCCCACCCCCCACCTCTCTCTCTCTCTCTCTCTCTCCGCCCCCCCACACACACACCTTAAACCAGCTTATATTTCAACTCTTTCCTGGACTCGAACTCAAGTTCTGTCGAAGGGTCATGAGGACTCGAAACGTCAACTCTTTTCTTCTCCGCCGATGCTGCCAGACCTGCTGAGTTTTTCCAGGTAATTCTGTTTTTGTTATGAAATTATTGCACTGTCCTCAAAACCCATCTGGTTCATTCATTGTCCCCTTGGGAAAAGCAATCTGCAACCCTCACCTACTCTGGCCGACAGCAGAGTATTGTGTCCAGTTCTGGTCACCTCACTTTGGGAAGGTAGTGAGGGTCCTTGAGAGGGTGGGGAGGAGATTGAGCAGAATGGGTCCAGGGATGAGGGATTTTAGCTACAAGGTTGGGTTGGAGAAGCTGGGGTTGTTCTCCTTGGAGCAAAGGAGATTGAGGGGGGATCTGATCGAGGTGTACAAGATGATGACAGGTTTAGATAAGGTAGACAAAGAGAAGCTGTTGCCATTAGCTGATGGTACAAGGACTGGGGGACACAGATTGAAGGTTTTGGGCAGAGGGGGGATGTGAGGAGGAACTTTTTTACACAGCCAGTGGTAATGAGCTGGAACTCGCTGCCTACGAGGATGGTGGAAGCGGAGACGATGAACGATTTCAAAAGGAAATTGGACGGACACTTGAGGGGGAATAAACTCACAGAGATACGGGGATGGAGCGGGGGGAATGGGACTGACTGGATTGTTCTACAGAGAGATAGCATGGACTGGATGGGCCGAATGCCGTCCTTCTGTGCCATGATGAATCGAGGTGAGTCCAGACCCACAGCCATGTGGTTGACCCTTAACTGCCTTCCGAAACAGTGGCATCAGCCACACAGCGAGCGCCAATGGCAGATGCTGAAGGGGCAATTAGGGATGGGCAACAAGTGCCCAGCCAGTGACTTCCTGGAATATCGAAAGGCAAGATAGCAAGGCAGGTGCCTTCTTTACTCTTGTACAAGAATCATTGAAGGTGGTAGGAGAGATTGAGAGGGGGGGGTTGCCAAAGGGGGCAGCACCCTCAGCTTCATTAAGAGGGGCAGAGAGATGCTGAGAAAGAGCTGTACCACCAAAGCTTTGGGCACTCACCGGGATAGCTCGCAAAGAATTCACCAACAATCTTATACCGCATGAGAAGAGAGTGCTAATGGAGCCACAAGGGAATGCAGCGTGGATCAGTTAACTGCTCGGCTTTGCTCAAGTTCAAACCGGGCAGGTCGACTCCGACTGGTCAAGGCACCGCTCCAGGGGAATGGCTGTTGTTTGCTCGAAAAGGGCACAACGTGCGGACAGGTTCCTCTCGTCCGCAAAGGACAGGCCCTGTACGTGCGGCTTCGGGCACGGGTAAGTGAGCCACCACACTGTGGGCCGGGCTGACAGTCTTAAACTGGTTCGCAATGTAATTTCTCGCGCGACCCAGGGGTCGTTTACCGGGTGCTGTGCGATCGCGGAGTCACGTCTCACGTTGGACACTATGGTTCGAGTTTCGCCAGCACGGGTTGGGTTGGGTACGGCCGTCATGGCAACGCCTCCACCGATCGCTTGACAGGCACTCGGCGCTCTCTTCTTGTGCGGTATAAATTGTTGTTTCCCCCCCTGATAATTTCTTGTGATTGTGAGCCTGATGGAAGGGCTCTGAAAGCAGGTGCCAAACGAAAAGCAAGGAGGTTATGTTAAACGTGTGTGTGGAACACCGGGTTCACCCACAACAGGCCCAGCCCTGGACCTTAGCCACACCTTTAGGGCGGAAGAGTGTGGGTGTCTCACTGTCCCCGTGTGTTAGATCCCCGGGTGAAAGATGATGACTAATTTTCAGATTGTTTATTCCTAACACAGAGGAAACAGGCACAGTGTGAGTGGATGAGCCTCATGATGTAGATAATTGGTGCAGAGTTTGTGTCACAGTTAATATGAAATAATTCCTGCACCTATAACAACTTAATTAGTGAACACATTTATCACCCACTGTGCAGGACTGTTATTTGCATATCTTCTTGATATGAAACGTTGGAAATTGCTTTCCCTTCGATCTGTTTAATTACACTGATTAACACTGACATGGCAACACTATTTTGTCAAATTTCGTATACACACAGCTGAAGCTCTTGAAATCTCTTTTACAAATGTTCCACTTCACTCCCCACGAGCGGTCGCCTCCTCGCTGCTGGGGCCAATTAAGGCTCGAGGTAAGGCGCAGAAGGCCAAGAGCCTGTTTGGAGTAGGCCTCACTCTCATTTGCCCTCTGACCCCTGGGGGGAAGGAAAGGCCTGCATCTTTGGCGTGCCGTCTGCAGCCTCAGGACGTCCCAGAGCGTTTCACGGCCAATGAAGGACTTTTATTTGAAGTGCGGTCACTGTGTTGCAACGTGGGAAACGCTGCACCAATTTGCGCACAGCAAGATCCCACAAACAGCAATGTGATAATGACCCAGATTACCTGGTTATTTTTTAGTGCTGTTGGTTGAGGGATAACTATTGGCCCCAGGACGAACTCCCCTCCCCGCACCCCCCCACCCGCCCCCACCCCCTGCCCCCACCCCGTCTCTTCTTCCAAATCCTGGCCGTGGCATCTTTTACAGCCCCCCTGAAAGGGTAGACAGGGGCCTCGGTTTAATGTCTCATTTGAAAGACAGCACCATTCCTCAGCATCTCATTCTCTATTGGGACTACAGCACAGAAACAGGCCATTCGGCCCATCTGCTCTATGCTGGGGTTTCTCCTCCACATAAGCCTCCTCCCACCCCCTCTCCATCTCACCCCCATCCCCATATCCTTCTATCCCTCTCTCCCTCATGTGTTTATCCAGCTTCCCCCTTAAACACATCGACACTATTCACCTCGACCACTCCCTGTGGGAGCGAGTTCCACATTCTCCCCATTCTCTGGGTAAAGAGGTTTCTCCTGAATTCCCCATTGCGTTTATTAGTGATGATCGTATATCGATGGCCCCTAGTCCTGGTCACACTCCCACAAGTGGAAACATCTTCTCTACGTCTACCCTATCGAAACTCTTTCATCTTTTTAAAGACCTTGATCAGGTCACCCCTCAGCCTTCTCTTTTCTAGAGAAAAGAACCCCAGCCTGTTCAGTCTTTCCTGATAGTTATAACCCCTCAGTTCTGGTATTATGCTTGAAAATCTTTTTTTCACCTTTTCCAGTGCCACTACATCCATTTTGTAATAAGTGACCAGAACTGTGCACAGTTCTCCAAGTGTGGTCTAACCAAGGGATATGCAGACCAGAACTGTGCACAGTGCTCCAGATGTGGTCTAACCAAGGGATATGGAGACCAGAACTGTGCCCAGTGCTCCCAGTGTGGTCTAACCAAGGGATATAGAGACTGTAACTGTGCACAGTGCTCCCAGTGTGGTCTAACCAAGGGATATGGAGACCAGATCTGTGCCCAGTGCTCCCAGTGTGGTCTAACCAAGGGATATGGAGACCAGAACTGTGCACAGTGCTCCAAGCGTGGTCTAACCAAGGGATATGGAGACCAGAACTGTGCACAGTGCTCCCAGTGTGGTCTAACCAAGGGATATGGAGACCAGAACTGTGCACAGTGCTCCAACTTTCAGGTTAAGATTCTCATTAATGCTCAGACATGATATTTTCAGAGTTAAATAAAAATTCCTACATGTTCTAATGTTTGCAAATATGGAGCTTTCTATTGCTGGTGGAGTTCAGCCCGAGTGTGACGTGTTTGCTTCAAATCAAGTCAGGTCCAATTTCTTAATTCAGTTATTTTTCACAATAACTCCCATTTTACTTTCAGCATTGACTGAGCCGTGAGAGCCTCTCTGGGTTCAAGTGCTCATAAATAATCTTCCTCTTGAATGGCGTGCTTGAGATCTTAGTTTATTGAGTGGGGCGTTCAGATCTTGATGGGTCGTGAGAGGCTGGGGGTGGGGGAGGGTGGAGAGAGACTGCAGAGAGAGGGAGAGAGATAGAAGCTGCAGAGAGAGGGAGAGAGACTGGAGAAAGGGCGAGAAAGATTGGAGAGAGAAAGATAGAGAAAAACTGGAGACTGGAGAGAGAGAGATAAAGAAACTTAAGAGAGAGAGAGAGACTGGGGAAAGAGAGAGAAACTGGAAAGAGAGAGAGACAGGGAGAGAGAGACACAGGAGATACTGGGCAGAGAGAGAGTCTAGGGGAGAGACAGAGAGACAGGAGAGACTGGGCGGAGAGAGAATCTGGGGGGAGAGAGACACAGGAGAGACTGGGCGAAGAGAGAGTCTGGGGGAGAGAGAGAGAGACAGAGGAGAGACTGGGCGGAGAGAGAGTCTGGGGGAGAGAGAGAGAGACACAGGAGAGACTGGGCGGAGAGAGAGTCTGGGGGAGAGAGAGAGAGACACAGGAGAGACTGGGCGGAGAGAGGGTCTGGGGGAGAGAGAGACACAGGAGAGACTGGGCATAGAGAGAGTCTGGGGGAGAGAGAGAGACACAGGAGAGACTGGGCGGAGAGAGAGTCTGGGGGAGAGAGAGAGACACAGGAGAGACTGGGCGGAGAGAGAGTCTGGGGGAGAGAGAGAGACACAGGAGAGATTGGGCATAGAGAGAGTCTGGGGGAGAGAGAGAGACACAGGAGAGACTGGGCGGAGAGAGAGAGAGACACAGGAGAGACTGGGCGGAGAGGGTGGCTGGGGGAGAGACTGAGAGACAGGAGAGACTGGGCAGAGAGAGAGTCTGGGGGAGAGAGAGAAAAACTGGAAAGAGAGAGAGAGACAGGGAGAGAGACAGACACGGGAGAGACTGGGAGTGGAGAGAGTCTGGGGGAGACAGAGAGAGACACAGGAGAGTCTGGGGGAGAGAGAGACAGACACAGGAGAGTCTGGGGGAGAGAGAGAGAGACACAGGAGAGACTGGGCGGAGAGAGAGTCTGGGGTAGAGAGAGAGAGACATAGGAGAGACTGGGCGGAGAGAGAGTCTGGGGGAGAGAGAGAGAGACACAGGAGAGACTGGGCGGAGAAAGAGTCTGGGGGAGAGAGAGAGAGACACAGGAGAGACTGGGTGGAGAAAGAGTCTGGGGGAGAGAGAGAGAGACACAGGAGAGACTGGGCGGAGAGAGAGTCTGGGGGAGAGCGAGAGAGAGAGAGACACAGGGGAGACTGGGCGGAGATGGTGTCTGGGGGAGAGAGAGAGAGATGCAGAGACAGAAGAGAGAGAGAGAATCAGGGAGAGACCGGGGCAGGGAGAAACTTGGGGGGTGAGAGGGAAGCCTGCGGGAGAGAGAGAGATGAACATTGGTGGGGAGAGAGATTTGGGGGTGAGGCAGACATACTGATGAGAGAGAGAGAGAGAGAGAGAGAGAGAGTGAGCACCGCTGTAGGGGAGTTTAATCCCAGGCTGACATCCCTCTCCCTCTCAGTAGCAGAGACACTGACGGGATCACCGCGAGGAGGGTGGACGGAGTGGGTGAGATTCCCTCAACTTGCAGTGGGGTCTGGAGCATCTCAGAGGGTTGGGGGGTGGGGGTGGTGGGGGGGTGGGGGGGGGCCGGAGCTGACTGACGTAGGGAGCAAAGGCTCCAGTGAGGGGAAGAGAGGCAGCAGAGTGAGGTGGGAGTGAAGTTAATTGGCAGGGAACTCCGAATCTACCCACTTTCCCTTTCTGTAACTGAAGCTCCATCTTCAGAGAGGCTCAACAACCCACAGGACATTTCTTAAAGACTTCAAAGGACCTTCAGCAGTAGCTAAAAGCGGTCAATTGTAATCATCTTGCTCTCAGCCCCGATCCCAATTCAGCAACTTTCAAACCACGTAGATCCAAACTGATGCTGAAGATTGGAAAAGGCTATTGACGAATGAAATGTTTCCCAGGCTTTTTTTATCCTGGCCAGGATCTATGCTAAAATTTCACCTTGGCAGTGATGTACAAATTTAAAGAAAATATTTGGGACTGTCCTTGACATTTAAAACATAGAAATCAAGCTACCCAGTGTATGAACAGAACACACCCAGCACAGGTACAGCACGGGGTTAGATACAGAGTAAAACTCCCTCTACTGTCCCCATCAAACACTCCCAGGACAGGTACAGCACGGGGTGAGATACAGAGTAAAGCTCCCTCTACACTGTCCCCATCAAACACTCCCAGGACAGATACAGCACGGGGTTAGATACAGAGTAAAACTCCCTCTACACTGTCCCCATCAAACACTCCCAGGACAGGTACAACACGGGGTTAGATACAGAGTAAAGCTCCCTCTACACTGTCCCCATCAAACACTCCCAGCACAGGTACAGCACGGGGTTAGATACAGAGTAAAGCTTCCACTACACTGTCCCCATCAAACACTCCCAGGACAGGCACAGCACGGGGTTAGATACAGAGTAAAACTCCCTCTATACTGTCCCCATCAAACACTCCCAGGACAGGTACAGCACGGGGTTAGATACAGAGTAAAACTCCCTCTACACTGTCCCCATCAAACACTCCCAGGACAGGTACAGCACGGGGTTAGATACAGAGTAAAACTCCCTCTACACTGTCCCCATCAAACACTCCCAGGACAGGTACAGCACGGGGTTAGATACAGAGTAAAACTCCCTCTACACTGTCCCCATCAAACACTCCCAGGACAGCTACAGCACGGGATTAGATACAGAGTAAAACTCCCTCTACACTGTCCCCATCAAACACTCCCAGGACAGGTACAGCACGGGGTTAGATACAGAGTAAAGCTCCCTCTACACCGTCCCCATCAAACATTACTGGAGTAGAAAGATATCCAATGACACAATCGATGGGGTTCACAATATTGTAGGGCTGTGTGTGAAAGATCACTGAAAACACTCCGATGGGAATGGTTACATTGTATTTTTTTTTAGCTGAAATGTTAGTAACCAAAATGTGAAATTCCACTGGTGAGGGTAGCAGATGACAGGAGACGTGTAAGTAGTTACTTTTGCTGAGTTCTCTGCTGGTGGGCCTGATGACTGAGAACCTCGCTGGAGTTTGGTCTGTCCGTCTATCGCTGCTCACACGCTGCTGAGCTGTTCACCTTGTGACAAAATGAACTTACGGCTGTTCCTGGCCAAGTGGTGGGACGGTGGAGACCTCACTCCACACACACACACACACACACACACACTGCTCTCCTCCTCATTAACAAAAATCAGTCACAATCTCCCAGATTCAACATTAACCATCGATATTCTGTGTTGTTCGCCATTCCTGGATGAGGCTTCCAAACTGTTACCGCCTTTCCTGAGAACATAGGAAGAGGAGGAGGCCATTCGGCCCATCGAGCCTGCTCTGCCATTCAGATGGATCATGGGCTGCTCATCTCCCCCCAACGCCACTTCCTTGCACCATCTCCATATCCCTTGGTGTTGTTGGTCTCCGGAAACCTATCGCTCTCTGTCTTCAACATAGACACAGAATCACACAGTGCAGAAGAGGCCCTTCGGCCCACCAAGTCTGTACTGACATGTGAGAAACACCTGACCTACCTGCCTAATCCCATTTACCAGCACTTGGCCCATAGCCTTCAATGTTATGACATGTCAAATGTGCATCCAGGTACTTCTTAAAGAACGTGAGGCAACCCACCTCCAGCACCCTCCCAGGCAGCACATTCCAGACCATCACCACCCTCTGGGTAAAAAAGATTTTCCTCACATCCCCCCTAAACCTCCTGCCCCTCACCTTGAACTTATGACCCCTTGTGACTGACCCTTCAACTAAAGGGAACAGCTGCTCCCTATCCACCCTGTCCATGCCCCTCATAATCTTGCACACCTCGATCAGGTCGTCCCTCAGTCTTCTCTGCTCCAACCAAAACAACCCAAGTCCATGAGTGAACCTCCCACAACCCTCTGGGTTAGAGAATTCCAAAAGATTCACCACCCTCCGAGTGAAGAAACTCCTTGTCTCAATCCTGCCCCTTATTCTGAGACTAGATCCCCTGGTCCTAGACTCACCAGCCAGGGGGAAACATCCGATCTACACCTGACCTGTTGAGCCCTGGAGAGAATACCGTCCCAGTTCCCTCAGTCTCTCCTCATAAGACAGTCCAGCCATCCCAGGAATCAGTCTGGTGAACATTCGCTGCCCTCCCTCTATGACAAGTCTATCCCTTCTTCCATAAGGAGACTAAAACTGTGCACAATACTCCAGGCGGGAACTCACCGAGGGTCTGTAAAACTGCAGCAAGACACATCTTCACTCCTGCACTCGAATCCCCTTGCGACGAAGGCCAATGTGTGTGGGAGTGTTTCCTAATTTCACTCCTGAAAGGTTGGCCTTTCATTTTTAGACTCTTCCCCCAAGTCCCAGACTCCCCCCAACCAGGGGAAATAGTTTCTCTCTATCGACCCTGCTCTGTTCCCCTTCAAAATTTTGATCAAATCCCCCCCCCCCCCCCCGCCTTAACCCTCTAACTTCCAGGGAATACAAGCTGAGTTTGTGTTTAATCTCTCCTTGTAATTTAACGCTCGGAGTCCCGGTCTCATTCTGGTAAATTGACACTGCTCTCCCTCCGAGGTCAATATATCCTTCCTAAGGTGTGGGGCCCAGAATGTCTCACAGTGACTCCAGGAGTGGTCTAGCCAAGACTTTAGGTAGACTGAAGCATGACCTCTGCCCCCTTATATTCTAATCCGTGAGATAGAAAAGGCAGAGTTCCATTGGCCCCTTCGATAATTCCCTGTACCTGTCCAGGATATTTGATGATCTGAGCACTGGGATGCCCAAGTGTCTATGGACCTCTACATTTTCAGCATATTACCATTTCGAAATTGCCCTGTTCTGTCCTTTTTTAGCTTTAATGTTTATCACAATTGTCGATGTTGAAATCTATTTCCACAGTTTTGCCCATTCAACTAATCTATGAATATCCCTTTGTAACCCTGAAACCTCCTCCAGTCCTAAAATCCCTATCTCTGTAACCACCTCCAGCCCCTACAACACTCCCTATCTCTGTAACTTCCTCCAATCCCTACAACCCTCCCCATCTCTGTAACCTCCTCCAGCCCCTACAACCCTCCATATCTCTGTAAACATCCAGCCCTCCCTATCTCTGTAAGGTGCTCCAGCTTCTACAACCCTCCCTATCTCTGTAACTTCCCCCAGCCCCTAAAACCCTCCCTATCTCTGTAACCTCCTCCAATCCATACAACCGTCCCAATCTCTGTAACCTCCTCCAGCCCCGACAAACCTCCCCAACTCTTTGACCTCCTCCATCCCCTACAACACTCCCTATCTTTGTAAACTTCCAGCCCTCCCTATCTCTGTAACCTCCTCCAGCCCCTACAACCTTATATCTGTAACCTCCTCCAGCCTCTACAACCCTACCTATCTCTGTAACCTCCTCCAGCCCCTACAACACTCCCTATCGCTGTAACATCCTCCAGTCCCAACGACCCTCCCTTTCTCTGTAACCTCCTCCAACTACTACAACCCTCCCTATCTCTGTAACCTCCTTCAATCCCTACAACCCTCCCTATCTCAGTAAAATCCTCCAGCCACTACACCCATACCTATCTCTGTAACCTCCCCCAGCGCCTAAAACCCTCAATATCTCTGTAACCTCCTCCAATCCCAATAACGCTCCCCATCTCTGTAACGTCCTCCAGCCCCGACAACGCTCCCCATCTCTGTAACCTACTCCAGCCCCTACAACCCTCCCGATCTCTGTAAACTTCCAGCCCTCCCTATCTCTGTAACCTCCTCCCGCTTCTACAACCGTCCCTATCTCTGTAACCGCCTACAGCACCTACAACCCTCCGTATCTCTGTAACCTCCTCCAGCACCTACAACCCTCCCTATCTAAGTAACATCCCCCAACTACTACAACACTCTCAATCTCTGTATCCTCCTTCAATCCCTACAGCCCTCCCTATCTCTGTAACCTCCCCCAATCCCTAAAACTCTCCCAATCTCAGTGACCTCCTCCACCCCTACAACCCTCACTATCTCTGTAACCATCCAGCCCTCCCTATCTCTGTAACCTCCTCCAGCTCCTACAACCCTCCCTATCTCTGTAACCTCCTCCAGCCCTTACAACCCTATCTCTATAACCGCCTCCAGCGTCTACAACCCTACCGATCTCTGTAACCTCCTCCAACCCCTACAACCCTCCCTATCTCTGTAAACTCCTCCAGTCCCAACAACCCTCCCTATCTCTGTAACCTCCTCCAACTAATACAACCCTTCCTATCTCTGTAACCGCCTTCAATCCCTACAACCCTCCCTATCTCTGTAACAATCGACAGCCAATATACCCATACCTATCTCTGTAACCTCCCCCAGCCCGTAAAACATTCCCTATCTCTGTAAGTTCCTCAAATCCCTACAACCCTCCCCATCTCTGTAACCTCCTCCAGCCCTGACAACCCTCCCCATCTCTGTAACCTCCTCCAGCCCCACAATCTTCCCTATCTCTGTAACCTTCCAGCCCTCCCTATCTCTGTAACATCCTCCAGCTTCTACAAACCTGCCTATCTCTGTAACCTCCTCCAGCTCCTACAACCCTAACTCTGTAACTTCCACCAGCCCCTACAACCCTCCCTATCTCTGTAACCTCCTCCAGCCACGACACCCAACCCTATCTCTGTAACCTCCGCCAAACCCTACAACCCTCCGCATCTCTGTAACTTCCTCCAGCCCCTACAACCCTCCCTTTCTCTGTAACCTTCCAGCCCTCGCTATCTCTGTAACCTGCTTCAGCTTCTACAACCCTCCCTATCTCTGTAACCTCCTCCAGGCCCTAAAATACTATCTCAGTAACCTCCTCCAGCCTCTACAAACCTACCTATCTCTGTAACCTCCTTCAGCCCATACAAACCTCCCTATCTGTGTAACTTCCTCCAGTCCCAACGGCCCTCCCTATCTCTGCAACCTCCTCCAACTACTACAGCCCTCCCTACCTCTGTAACCTCCTTCAAGCCCTTCAACCCTCCCTATCTCTGTAACATCCTCCAGCCACTACACCCATACCTATCTCTGTAACCTCCCCCAGCTCCTAAAACCCTCCCTATCTCTGTAACCTCCTCCAATTCCTACAACCCTCCCCATACCTGTAAAATCCTCCAGCCCCGACAACCCTCCCCATCTCTGTAAACTCCTCCAGCCCCTACAACCCTCCCTATCTCTGTAAGCTTCCAGCCCTCCCTATCTCTGCAACCTCCTCCAGCTTCTACAACCCTCCCTATTTCTGTTACCTCCTCCAGCTCCTACAACCCTATCTATGTAACCTCCTCCAGCCCCTACAACCCTCCCCATCTCTGTAACCTCCTCCAGCCCCTACAACCCTCCCGATCTCTGTAACCGTCCAGCCCTCCCTATCTCTGTAACCTCCTCAAGCCCCCACAACCCTGCCTATCTCTGTAAATTCCTCCAGCCACTACACCCATCTCTATCTCTGTAACCTCCTCCAAAATCTACAACCCTCCACATCTCTGTAACCTCCTCCAGCCCCTACAACCCACCCTATCTCTGTAACCTTCCAGCCCTCCCTATCTCTGTAACCTCCTCCAGCTTCTACAACCCTCCCGATCACTGTAACCTGCTCCAGCCCCTACAACCCTCCCTATCTCTGTAACCTCCTCCAACTACGACAGCCCTCCCTATTTCTGTAAACTCCTTCAATCCCTATAGCCCTCCCGACCTCTGTAAACTCTTCCAACTAATACAACCCTCCCCATCTCTGTAACCTCCTCCAGCCCTGACAACCCTCCCCATCTCTGTAACCTCCTCCAGCCCCACAATCTTCCCTATCTCTGTATCCTTCCAGCCCTCCCTATCTCTGTAACATCCTCCAGCTTCTACAAACCTGCCTATCTCTGTAACCTCCTCCAGCTTCTACAACCCTAACTCTGTAACTTCCTCCAGCCCCTACAACCCTCCCTATCTCTGTAACCTCCTCCAGCCACGACACCCAACCCTATCTCTGTAACCTCCGCCAAACCCTACAACCCTCCGCATCTCTGTAACTTCCTCCAGCCCCTACAACCCTCCCTTTCTCTGTAACCTTCCAGCCCTCGCTATCTCTGTAACCTGCTTCAGCTTCTACAACCCTCCCTATCTCTGTAACCTCCTCCAGGCCCTAAAATACTATCTCAGTAACCTCCTCCAGCCTCTACAAACCTACCTATCTCTGTAACCTCCTTCAGCCCCTACAAACCTCCCTATCTGTGTAAATTCCTCCAGTCCCAACGACCCTCCCTATCTCTGCAACCTCCTCCAACTACTACAGCCCTCCCTACCTCTGTAACCTCCTTCAAGCCCTTCAACCCTCCCTATCTCTGTAACATCCTCCAGCCACTACACCCATACCTATCTCTGTAACCTCCCCCAGCTCCTAAAACCCTCCCTATCTCTGTAACCTCCTCCAATTCCTACAACCCTCCCCATACCTGTAAAATCCTCCAGCCCCGACAACCCTCCCCATCTCTGTAAACTCCTCCAGCCCCTACAACCCTCCCTATCTCTGTAAGCTTCCAGCCCTCCCTATCTCTGCAACCTCCTCCAGCTTCTACAACCCTCCCTATCTCTGTTACCTCCTCCAGCTCCTACAACCCTATCTATGTAACCTCCTCCAGCCCCTACAACCCTCCCCATCTCTGTAACCTCCTCCAGCCCCTACAACCCTCCCGATCTCTGTAACCGTCCAGCCCTCCCTATCTCTGTAACCTCCTCAAGCCCCCACAACCCTGCCTATCTCTGTAAATTCCTCCAGCCACTACACCCATCTCTATCTCTGTAACCTCCTCCAAAATCTACAACCCTCCACATCTCTGTAACCTCCTCCAGCCCCTACAACCCACCCTATCTCTGTAACCTTCCAGCCCTCCCTATCTCTGTAACCTCCTCCAGCTTCTACAACCCTCCCGATCACTGTAACCTGCTCCAGCCCCTACAACCCTCCCTATCTCTGTAACCTCCTCCAACTACGACAGCCCTCCCTATTTCTGTAAACCCCTTCAATCCCTACAGCCCTCCCGATCTCTGTAAACTCCTCCAGCCCCTACAACCCTCCCTATCTCTGTAAACTCCTACAATCCCTACAGCCCTCCCGATCTCTGTAAACTCCTCCAGCCCCTACAACCCTCCCTATCTCTGTAAACTCCTACAATCCCTACAACCCTCCCTATCTCTGTAAACTCCTACAATCCCTACAACCCTCCCTACGTCTGTAACCTGCTCCAATCCCGACAACACTCCCTATCTATGTAACATCCTACAGCCACCACACCAATGCCTATCTCTGTAACCTCCTCCAGCCCCTACAACCCTCCCCATCTCTGTAACCTCCTCCAGCCCCGACGACCCACCCCATCTCGGTAAACTCCTCCAGCCCCACAAACCTCCATATCTCTGTAACATTCCAGCCCGCCCTATCTCTGTAACCTCCTCCAGCTTCTACAACTCTCCCTATCTCTGTAACCTCCTCCAGCCCCCACAACCCTGCCTATCTCTTTAACCTCCTCCAGTCACTACACCCATCCCTATCTCTGTAACCTCCTCCAAAGCCTGCAACCCTCCCCATCTCTGTAACCTCCTCCAGCCCCTACAACCCTCACTATCTCTGTAACCTTCCAGCCCTCCCTATCTCTGTAACCTCCTCCAGCTTCTACAAACCTCCCTATCTCTGTAACCTCCTCCAGCTCCTACAAACTCCCGATCTCTGTAACCTCCTCCAGCTCCTACAACCCTCCCTATCTCTGTAACCTCCTCCAGCTCCTACAACACTCCCTATCTCTGTAACCTCCTCAAGCACCTACAACCATCCCTATCTCTGTAACCTCCTCCAGCCCCAACAATCCTCCCTATCTCTGTAACCTCCTCCAACTACGACAACTCTCCCTATTTCTGTAAACTCCTTCAATCCCTACAGCCCTCCCTATCTCTGTAATTTCCTCCAGCCGCTACAACCCTCCCTATCTCTGTAAGCTCCTTCAGTCCCTACAACCCTCGCTAACTGTGTAACCTGCTCCAATCCCTACAACCATCCCTATCTATGTAACATCCTCCAGCCACTGCATCCATACCTATCTCTGTAAACTACCCCAGCCACTAAAACCCTCCCTATCTCTGTAACCTCCTCCAATTCCTACAACACTCCACATAGCTGTAACCTCCTCCAGCCCCGACAACCCTCACCATCTCTGTAACCTCCTCCAGCCCCTACAACCCTCCCTATCTCTGTTATCTCCTCCAGCTCCTACAACCCTATCTCTGTAACCTCCACCAGCCCCTACAACCCTCCCCATTTCTGTAACCTCCTCTAATCCCTACAACCCTCCCCATCTCTGTAACCACCTCCAGCCCCTACAACCCTCCCGATCTCTGTAACCTTCCAGCCCTCCCTATCTCTGTAACTTCCTCCAGCTTCTACAACCCTCCCTATCTCTGTAACCTCCTCCAGCTCCTACAAACCTATCTCTGTAACCTCCTCCAGCCCCCACAAACATGCCTATCCCTTTCACCTCCTCCAGCCACTACACCCATCCCTATCTCTGTAACCTCCTCCAGCTCCTACAACCATCCCTATCTCTGTAACACCCTCCAGCACCTACAACCATCCCTATCTCTGTAACCTCCTCCAGTCCCAACGACCCTCCCTATCTCTGTAAGCACCTCCAACTATTAAAACCTTCCCTATCTCTGTATCCTCCTGTAATCCCTACAACCCTCCCCATCTCTGTAACCTCCCCCAGCCCCGACAACCCACCCCATCTCTGTAACCTCCTCCAGCCCCACAACCCTCCCTATCTCTGTAACCTTCCAGCCCTCCCTATCTCTGTAACCTCCTCCAGCTTCTACAACCCTCGCTATCTCTGTAACCTCCTCCAGCTCCTACAACCTTATCTCTGTAACCTCCTCCAACCCCCCACAACCGTGCATATCTCTTTAACCTCCTCCAGCCACTACACCCATCCCTATCTCTGTAACCTCCTCCAAACCCTACAACCCTCCCCATCTCTACAACCTCCTGCAGCCACTACAACCATAACTATTTCTGTAACCATCCAGCCCTCCGTATCTCTGTAACCACCTCCAGCTTCTACAACCCACCCGATCTCTGTAACCTCCTACAGCTCCTAAAACCCTCCCTATCTCTGTAACCTCCTCCAGCTCCTACAACTCTCCCTATCTCGGTAACCTCCTCCAGCTCCTACAACCCTCCCCATCTCTGTAACATCCTCCAGCCCATACAACCATCCTTATTTATGTAACCTCCTCCAGCCGCTACAACCCTCCCTATCTCTGTAATCCTCCAGCCCTCCCTATCTCTGTAATCGCCTCCAGCTCCTACAACCCTCCCTATCTCTGTAACCTCCTCCAGCTCCTCCAACCCTCCGTATCTCTGTAAACTCCTCCAGCTCCTAAAACCCTCCGTATCTCTGTACCCTCCTACAGCTCCTACGACCCTCGCTATCTCTGTAACCTCTTCCTGCTCCTCCAAACCTATTTCTGTAACCTCCTCCAGACCCTAAAACCCTCCCTATCTCTGTAACATCTTCCGGCCCCTACAACCCTCCCTATCTCTGTAACCTCCTGCAGTCCCAACGACACTCCCTATCTCTGTAACCACCTCCAACTATTACAACCTTCCCTATCTCTGTAACCTACTTCAGTCCCTACAACCCTCCCTACCTCTGTAACCTGCTCCAATCCCTACAACCCTCCCTATCTCTGTAACCTCCTCCAACTACTACAACCCTCCCTATCTCAGTAACCTCCTTCAATCCCTACAACCCTCACTCTCTCTGTAACCTCCTCCAGCCACTACACCACTCCCTATCTCTGTAACATCCTCCAATCCCCACAACCCTCCACATCTCTGTAACATCCTCCAGCCCCTACCACCCTCCCTTTCTCTGTAACCTTCCAGCCCTCCCTATCTCTGTAACCTCCTCCATATTCTACAAGACTTCCTACATCTGAAACCTCCCCCCGCCCATAAAACACTCCCTATCTCTGTAACCTCCTCCAATTCCGACAACCCTCACAACCGCTGTAGCACCTCCAGCCCCAACAAACCTCCCCATCTCTGTTACTTCCTCCAGCTCCTACAACCCTCCCTATCTCTGTAACCTCCTCCAGCCCCTACAACCCTCCCTATCTCTGTAACCTTCTCCAATTCCTACAACTCTCCCCATATCTGTAACCTCCACCAACCCCGACAACCCTCGCCATCTCTGTAACCTCCCCCAGCCCCTAAAACCCTCCCTATTTCTGTAACCTACTCCAGCTTCTACATCCCTCCCTCTCTCTGTTATCTCTTCCAGCTCCCACAACCCAATCTATGTAACCTCCTCCAGCCCCGACACCTCCCCATCTCTGTAATCACCTCCAGCCCCTGCAACCCTCCCTATCTCTGTAACCTCCTCCAGTCCCAATGACCGTCCCTATCTCTGTAACCTCCTCCAGTTCCTACAACCCTATCTCTGTAACCACCTCCAGCCCCCACAACCCTGCCTAACCCTTTAACCTCCTCCAGCCACTACACCCATCCCTACCTCTGTAACCTCCTCCAAACCCTACAACCCTCCCCATCTCTGTAACCTCCTCCAGCCCCTACAACCCTCCCTATCTCTGTAACATACCAGGCCTCCCTATCGCTGCAACCTCCTCCAGCTTCTACAACCCTCCCTATCTCTGTAACATCCTCCAGCTCTTACAACCCTCCCTATCTCTGTAACCTCCTCCAGCTCCTACAAACCTCCCTATCTCTGTAACAACTTCCAGCTCCAACAACCCTGCCTATCTTTATAACCCCCTCCAGCACCTACAAACATCCCTATCTCTGTAACATCCTCCAGCCCCTACAGCCCTCCATATCTCTGTAACTTCCTCCAACTTCGTCAACCCTCCCTATCTCTGTAAACTCCTCCAGCCCCTACAAACCTCCCTATCTCTGTAAACTCCAAAAGCCCTACAACCATCCCTATCTATGTAACATCCTCCAGCCACTACACCCATACCTATCTCTGGAACCTCTCCCAGCCCCTAAAAGCCTCCCTATCTCTGTAACCTCCTCCAATTCCTACAACCCTCCCCATATCTGTAACCTCCTCCAGCCCCGACAACCCGCCCCATCTCTGTAACATCCTCCAGCCCCTAAAAGCCTCCCTATCTCTGTAACCTGCTCCAATTCCTACAACCCTCCCCATCTCTGTAACCTCCTCCAGCCCCTACAACCCTCCCTACCTCTGTAACCTCCACCAGCTCCTACAAACCTATCTCTGTTACCTCCTCCAGTCCCTACAACCATGCCTACATCTGTAACCTCCTTCAATGCCAAGAACCCTCCCTATCTCTGTAACCTCCTCCAATGTCTACAACCCTCCCCATCTCTGTAACATCCTCCAGCCCATACAACCATCCCCATTTATGTAACCTCCTCCAGCCCCTACAACCCTCCCTATCTCTGTAATCCTCCAGCCCTCCCTATCTCTGTAATCGCCTCCAGCTCCTACAACCCTCCCTATCTCTGTACCCTCCTACAGCTCCTACAACCCTCGCTATCTCTGTAACCTCTTCCAGCTCCTCCAACCCGATCTCTGTAACCTCCTCCAGCCCCTACAACCCTCCCTATCTCTGTAACATCCTCCAGCCCCTACAACCCTCCCTATCTCTGTAACCTCCTCCAGTCCCAACGACCCTGCCTATCTCTCTAACCACCTCCAACTATTACAACCTTCCCTATCTCTGTAACCTCCTTCAGTCCCTACAACACTCCCTACCTCTGTAACCTGCTCCAATCCCTACAACCCTCCCTATCTCTGTAACATCCTCCAACTACTACAACCCTCCCTATCTCAGTAACCTCCTTCAATCCCTACAACCCTCACTGTCTCTGTAACCTCCTCCAGCCACTACACCACTCCCTATATCTGTAACCTCCTCCAATCCCCACAACCCTCCACATATCTGAAACCTCCCCCAGCCCATAAAACACTCCCTATCTCTGTAACCTCCTCCAATTCCGACAACCCTCATAATCGCTGTAGCACCTCCAGCCCCAACAAACCTCCCCATCTCTGTTAATTCCTCCAGCTCCTACAACCCTCCCTATCTCTGTAACCTTACAGCCCTCCCTATCTCTGTAGCCTCCTCCAGCTTCTACAACCCTCCCTATCTCTGTTATCTCCTCCAGCTACTACCCAATCTCTGTAACCTCCACCAGCCACTACAACCCTCCCCATCTCTGTAACCTCCTCTAATCCCTACAACCCTCCCCATCTCTGCAACCCCTCCAGTCCCTACAACCCTCCCGATCTCTGTAACCTTCCAGCCCTCCCTATCTCTGTAACCTCCTCCAGCTTCTACAACCCTCCCTATTTCTGTAACCTCCTCCATCTCCTACAACCCTCCCTATCTCTGTAACCTCCTCCAGCTCCTACAACCCTCCATATCTCTGTAACCTCATCCCGCTCCTACAACCCTCCCTATCTCTGTAACCCCCTCCAGCACCTACAACCATCCCTATCTCTGTAACTTCCTCCAGCCCCTACAACCCTCCCTATCTCTGTAACCTCCTCCAGCTCCTACAACCCTCCCTATCTCTGTAACCCCCTCCAGCACCTACAACCATCCCTATCTCTGTAACCTCCTCCAGCTCCTAAAACCCTCCATATATCTGTAACCTCATCCAGCTCCTACAACCCTCCCTATCTCTGTAACCCCCTCCAGCACCTACAACCATCCCTATCTCTGTAACTTCCTCCAGCTCCTACAACCCTCCCGGTCTCTGTACCCTCCTCAGGCACCTACAACCATCCCTATCTCTGTAACCTCCTCCAGCCCCTACAACCCTCCCTATCTCTGTAACCTCCTCCAACAACGACAACACTCACTATCTCTGTAAACTCCTTCAATGCATACAGCCCTCCTGAGCTCTGTAACCTCCTCCAATTCCTACAACCCTCCCTATCTCTGTAAACTCCTACAATCCCTACAACCCTCCCTATCTCTGTAACCTCCTCCAGCCGCTACAACCCTCCCTATCTCTGTAACCTCCTTCAGTCCCTACAACCCTCCCTACCTCTGTAACCTGCTCAAATCCCTACAACCCTCCATATCTATGTAACATCCTCCAACCAATACACCCATACCTATCTCTGTAACCTCCCCCAGCCCCTAAAAAGCTCCCTATCTCTGTAACCTCCTCTAATTCCTACAACACTCCCCATATCTGTAACCTCCTCCAGCCCCGACAACCCGCCCCATCTCTGTAACCTCCCCCAGCCCCTAAAACCCTCCTTATTTCTGTAACCTTCCAGCCCTCCCTAGCTCTGTAACCTCCTCCAGCTTCTACATCCCTCCCTCTCACTGTTATCTCTTCCAGCTCCCACAACCCTATCTATGTAACCTCCTCCAGCCCCGACACCTCCCCATCTCTGTAATCACCTCCAGCCCCTGCAACCCTCCCTCTCTCTGTAACCTCCTCCAGTCCCAATGACCCTCCCTATCTCTGTAACCTCCTCCAGCTTCTACAACCCTCCCTATCTCGGTAAGCTCCTCCAGTTCCTACAACCCTATCTCTGTAACCTCCTCCAGCCCCCACAACCCTGCCTATCCCTTTAACATCCTCCAGCCACTACACCCATCCCTATCTCTGTATCCTCCTCCAAACCCTACAACCCTCCCCATCTCTGTAACCTCCTCCAGCCCCTACAACCCTCCCTATCTCTGTAACATACCAGGCCTCCCTATCTCTGCAACCTCCTCCAGCTTCTACAACCCTACCTATCTCTGTAACAACCTCCAGCTCTTACAACCCTCCCTATCTCTGTAAGCTCCAGCAGCTCCTACAAACCTATCTCTGTTACCGCCTCCAGCCCCTACAACCATGCCTACTTCTGTAACCTCCTTCAAAGCCAAGAACACTCCCTATCTCTGTAACCTCCTCCAATCCCTACAACCCTCCCCATCTCTGTAACATACTCCAGTCCCTACAACCATCCCCATTTATTTAACCTCCTCCAGCCCCTACAACCCTCCCTATCTCTGTAATCCTCCAGCCCTCCCTATCTCTGTAATCGCCTCCAGCTCCTACAACCCTCCCTATCTCTGTAACCTCCTCCAGCTCCTACAACCCTCCCCATCTCTGTAACTTCCTCCAGCTCCTCCAACCCTTCATATCTCTGTAAACTCCTCCAGCTCCTAAAACACTCCGTATCTCTGTACCCTCCTACAGCCCCTACAACCCTCCCTATCTCTGTAACCTCTTCCAGCTCCTCCACCCTATCTCTGTAACCTCCTCCAGCCCCTACAACCCTCCCTATCTCTGTAACATCCTCCAGCCCCTACAACCCTCCCTATCTCTGTAACCTCTTCCAGCCCCTACAACCCTCCCTATCTCTGTAACCTCCTCCAGCCCCTACAACCCTCCCTATCTCTGTAACCTCCTCCAGTCCCAATGACCCTCCCTATCTCTGTAACCTCCTCCAATCCCCACAACCCTCCACATCTCTGTAACCTCCGCCAGCCCCTACCACCCTCCCTTTCTCTGTAACCTTCCAGCCCTCCCTATCTCTAACCTCCTCCATATTCTACAAGACTCCCTATATCTGAAACCCCCCCCAGCCCATAAAACACTCCCTATCTCTGTAACCTCCTCCAACTTCGTCAACCCTCCCTATCTCTGTAAACTCCTCCAGCCCCTACAACCCTCCCTATCTCTGTTAAACTCCTACAATCCCTACAACCATCCCTATCTATGTAACATCCTCCAGCCACTACACCCATACCTATCTCTGTAACCTCCCCCAGCCCCTAAAATCCTCCCTATCTCTGTAACCTCCTCCAATTCCTACAACCCTCCCCATATCTGTAAGCTCCTCCAGCCCCGACAACCCTCCCCATCTCTGTAACATCCTCCAGCCCCTACAACCCTCCCTATCTCTGTAACCTCCACCAGCTCCTACAAACCTATCTCTGTTACCTCCTCCAGCCCCTACAACCATGCCTACTTCTGTAACCTTCTTCAATGCCAAGAACACTCCCTATCTCTGTAAACTCCTCCAATCCCTACAACCCTCCCCATCTCTGTAACATCCTCCAGCCCATACAACCATCCCCATTTATGTAACCTCCTCCAGCCCCTACATCCCTCCCTATCTCTGTAATCCTCCAACCCTCCGTATCTCTGTAATCGCCTCCAGCTCCTACAACCCTCCCTATCTCTGTAACCTCCTCCAGCTCCTACAACCCTCCCCATCTCTGTAACTTCCTCCAGCTCCTCCAACCCTCCGTATCTCTGTACCCTCCTACAGCCCCTACAACCCTCCCTATCTCTGTAACATCCTCCAGCCCCTACAACCCTCCCTATCTCTGTAACCTCCTCCAGTCCCAACGACCCTCCCTATCTCACTAACCACCTCCAACTATTAAAACCTTCCCTATCTCTGTAACCTCCTTCAGTCCCTACAACCCTCCCTACCTCTGTAACCTGCTCCAATCCCTACAACCCTCCCTATCTCTGTAACATCCTCCAACTACTACAACCCTCCCTATCTCAGTAACCTCCTTCAATCCCTACAACCCTCACTCTCTCTGTAACCTCCTCCAGCCACTACACCACTCCCGATATCTGTAACCTCCTCCAATCCCCACAACCCTCCACATCTCTGTAACCTCCTCCAGCCCCTACCACCCTCCCTTTCTCTGTAACTTTCCAGCCCTCCCTATCTCTGTAACCTCCTCCATATTCTACTAGACTCCCTATATCTGAAACCTCCCACAGCCCATAAAACACTCCCTATCTCTGTAACCTCCTCCAATTCCGACAACCCTCACAACCACTGTAGCACCTCCAGCCCCAACAAACCCCCCCATCTCTGTTACTTCCTCCAGCTCCTACAACCCTCCCTATCTCTGTAACCTCCTTCAGTCCCTACAACCCTCCCTACCTCTGTAACCTGCTCCAATACCTACAACCCTCCCTATCTCTGTAACCTCCTCAAACTTCGTCAACCCTCCCTATCTCTGTAAACTCCTACAATCCCTACAACCATCCCTATCTATGTAACATCCTGCAGCCACTACACCCATACCTATCTCTGTAACCTCCCCCAGCCCCTAAAAGCCTCCCTATCTCTGTAACCTGCTCCAATTCCTACAACCCTCCCCATCTCTGTAAAATCCTCCAGCCCCTACAACCCTCCCTACCTCTGTAACCTTCACCAGCTCCTACAAACCTATCTCTGTAACCTCCTCCAGACCCTAAAACCCTCCCTATCTCTGTAACATCTTCCGGCCCCTACAACCCTCCCTATCTCTGTAACCTCCTGCAGTCCCAACGACACTCCCTATCTCTGTAACCACCTCCAACTATTACAACCTTCCCTATCTCTGTAACCTACTTCAGTCCCTACAACCCTCCCTACCTCTGTAACCTGCTCCAATCCCTACAACCCTCCCTATCTCTGTAACCTCCTCCAACTACTACAACCCTCCCTATCTCAGTAACCTCCTTCAATCCCTACAACCCTCACTCTCTCTGTAACCTCCTCCAGCCACTACACCACTCCCTATCTCTGTAACATCCTCCAATCCCCACAACCCTCCACATCTCTGTAACATCCTCCAGCCCCTACCACCCTCCCTTTCTCTGTAACCTTCCAGCCCTCCCTATCTCTGTAACCTCCTCCATATTCTACAAGACTTCCTACATCTGAAACCTCCCCCCGCCCATAAAACACTCCCTATCTCTGTAACCTCCTCCAATTCCGACAACCCTCACAACCGCTGTAGCACCTCCAGCCCCAACAAACCTCCCCATCTCTGTTACTTCCTCCAGCTCCTACAACCCTCCCTATCTCTGTAACCTCCTCCAGCCCCTACAACCCTCCCTATCTCTGTAACCTTCTCCAATTCCTACAACTCTCCCCATATCTGTAACCTCCACCAACCCCGACAACCCTCGCCATCTCTGTAACCTCCCCCAGCCCCTAAAACCCTCCCTATTTCTGTAACCTACTCCAGCTTCTACATCCCTCCCTCTCTCTGTTATCTCTTCCAGCTCCCACAACCCAATCTATGTAACCTCCTCCAGCCCCGACACCTCCCCATCTCTGTAATCACCTCCAGCCCCTGCAACCCTCCCTATCTCTGTAACCTCCTCCAGTCCCAATGACCGTCCCTATCTCTGTAACCTCCTCCAGTTCCTACAACCCTATCTCTGTAACCACCTCCAGCCCCCACAACCCTGCCTAACCCTTTAACCTCCTCCAGCCACTACACCCATCCCTACCTCTGTAACCTCCTCCAAACCCTACAACCCTCCCCATCTCTGTAACCTCCTCCAGCCCCTACAACCCTCCCTATCTCTGTAACATACCAGGCCTCCCTATCGCTGCAACCTCCTCCAGCTTCTACAACCCTCCCTATCTCTGTAACATCCTCCAGCTCTTACAACCCTCCCTATCTCTGTAACCTCCTCCAGCTCCTACAAACCTCCCTATCTCTGTAACAACTTCCAGCTCCAACAACCCTGCCTATCTTTATAACCCCCTCCAGCACCTACAAACATCCCTATCTCTGTAACATCCTCCAGCCCCTACAGCCCTCCATATCTCTGTAACTTCCTCCAACTTCGTCAACCCTCCCTATCTCTGTAAACTCCTCCAGCCCCTACAAACCTCCCTATCTCTGTAAACTCCAAAAGCCCTACAACCATCCCTATCTATGTAACATCCTCCAGCCACTACACCCATACCTATCTCTGGAACCTCTCCCAGCCCCTAAAAGCCTCCCTATCTCTGTAACCTCCTCCAATTCCTACAACCCTCCCCATATCTGTAACCTCCTCCAGCCCCGACAACCCGCCCCATCTCTGTAACATCCTCCAGCCCCTAAAAGCCTCCCTATCTCTGTAACCTGCTCCAATTCCTACAACCCTCCCCATCTCTGTAACCTCCTCCAGCCCCTACAACCCTCCCTACCTCTGTAACCTTCACCAGCTCCTACAAACCTATCTCTGTTACCTCCTCCAGTCCCTACAACCATGCCTACATCTGTAACCTCCTTCAATGCCAAGAACCCTCCCTATCTCTGTAACCTCCTCCAATGTCTACAACCCTCCCCATCTCTGTAACATCCTCCAGCCCATACAACCATCCCCATTTATGTAACCTCCTCCAGCCCCTACAACCCTCCCTATCTCTGTAATCCTCCAGCCCTCCCTATCTCTGTAATCGCCTCCAGCTCCTACAACCCTCCCTATCTCTGTACCCTCCTACAGCTCCTACAACCCTCGCTATCTCTGTAACCTCTTCCAGCTCCTCCAACCCGATCTCTGTAACCTCCTCCAGCCCCTACAACCCTCCCTATCTCTGTAACATCCTCCAGCCCCTACAACCCTCCCTATCTCTGTAACCTCCTCCAGTCCCAACGACCCTGCCTATCTCTCTAACCACCTCCAACTATTACAACCTTCCCTATCTCTGTAACCTCCTTCAGTCCCTACAACACTCCCTACCTCTGTAACCTGCTCCAATCCCTACAACCCTCCCTATCTCTGTAACATCCTCCAACTACTACAACCCTCCCTATCTCAGTAACCTCCTTCAATCCCTACAACCCTCACTGTCTCTGTAACCTCCTCCAGCCACTACACCACTCCCTATATCTGTAACCTCCTCCAATCCCCACAACCCTCCACATATCTGAAACCTCCCCCAGCCCATAAAACACTCCCTATCTCTGTAACCTCCTCCAATTCCGACAACCCTCATAATCGCTGTAGCACCTCCAGCCCCAACAAACCTCCCCATCTCTGTTAATTCCTCCAGCTCCTACAACCCTCCCTATCTCTGTAACCTTACAGCCCTCCCTATCTCTGTAGCCTCCTCCAGCTTCTACAACCCTCCCTATCTCTGTTATCTCCTCCAGCTACTACCCAATCTCTGTAACCTCCACCAGCCACTACAACCCTCCCCATCTCTGTAACCTCCTCTAATCCCTACAACCCTCCCCATCTCTGCAACCCCTCCAGTCCCTACAACCCTCCCGATCTCTGTAACCTTCCAGCCCTCCCTATCTCTGTAACCTCCTCCAGCTTCTACAACCCTCCCTATTTCTGTAACCTCCTCCATCTCCTACAACCCTCCCTATCTCTGTAACCTCCTCCAGCTCCTACAACCCTCCATATCTCTGTAACCTCATCCCGCTCCTACAACCCTCCCTATCTCTGTAACCCCCTCCAGCACCTACAACCATCCCTATCTCTGTAACTTCCTCCAGCCCCTACAACCCTCCCTATCTCTGTAACCTCCTCCAGCTCCTACAACCCTCCCTATCTCTGTAACCTCCTCCAGCTCCTACAACCCTCCCTATCTCTGTAACCCCCTCCAGCACCTACAACCATCCCTATCTCTGTAACCTCCTCCAGCTCCTAAAACCCTCCATATCTCTGTAACCTCATCCCGCTCCTACAACCCTCCCTATCTCTGTAACCTCCTCCAGCCCCTACAACCCTCCCTATCTCTGTAACCCCCTCCAGCACCTACAACCATCCCTATCTCTGTAACTTCCTCCAGCTCCTACAACCCTCCCGGTCTCTGTACCCTCCTCAGGCACCTACAACCATCCCTATCTCTGTAACCTCCTCCAGCCCCTACAACCCTCCCTATCTCTGTAACCTCCTCCAACAACGACAACACTCACTATCTCTGTAAACTCCTTCAATGCATACAGCCCTCCTGAGCTCTGTAACCTCCTCCAATTCCTACAACCCTCCCTATCTCTGTAAACTCCTACAATCCCTACAACCCTCCCTATCTCTGTAACCTCCTCCAGCCGCTACAACCCTCCCTATCTCTGTAACCTCCTTCAGTCCCTACAACCCTCCCTACCTCTGTAACCTGCTCAAATCCCTACAACCCTCCATATCTATGTAACATCCTCCAACCAATACACCCATACCTATCTCTGTAACCTCCCCCAGCCCCTAAAAAGCTCCCTATCTCTGTAACCTCCTCTAATTCCTACAACACTCCCCATATCTGTAACCTCCTCCAGCCCCGACAACCCACCCCATCTCTGTAACCTCCCCCAGCCCCTAAAACCCTCCTTATTTCTGTAACCTTCCAGCCCTCCCTAGCTCTGTAACCTCCTCCAGCTTCTACATCCCTCCCTCTCACTGTTATCTCTTCCAGCTCCCACAACCCTATCTATGTAACCTCCTCCAGCCCCGACACCTCCCCATCTCTGTAATCACCTCCAGCCCCTGCAACCCTCCCTCTCTCTGTAACCTCCTCCAGTCGCAATGACCCTCCCTATCTCTGTAACCTCCTCCAGCTTCTACAACCCTCCCTATCTCGGTAAGCTCCTCCAGTTCCTACAACCCTATCTCTGTAACCTCCTCCAGCCCCCACAACCCTGCCTATCCCTTTAACATCCTCCAGCCACTACACCCATCCCTATCTCTGTATCCTCCTCCAAACCCTACAACCCTCCCCATCTCTGTAACCTCCTCCAGCCCCTACAACCCTCCCTATCTCTGTAACCACCTCCAGCCCCTACAACCCTCGCCATCTCTGTAACATACCAGGCCTCCCTATCTCTGCAACCTCCTCCAGCTTCTACAACCCTACCTATCTCTGTAACAACCTCCAGCTCTTACAACCCTCCCTATCTCTGTAAGCTCCAGCAGCTCCTACAAACCTATCTCTGTTACCGCCTCCAGCCCCTACAACCATGCCTACTTCTGTAACCTTCTTCAAAGCCAAGAACACTCCCTATCTCTGTAACCTCCTCCAATCCCTACAACCCTCCCCATCTCTGTAACATACTCCAGCCCCTACAACCATCCCCATTTATTTAACCTCCTCCAGCCCCTACAGCCCTCCCTATCTCTGTAATCGCCTCCAGCTCCTACAACCCTCCCTATCTCTGTAACCTCCTCCAGCTCCTACAACCCTCCCCATCTCTGTAACTTCCTCCAGCTCCTCCAACCCTTCATATCTCTGTAAACTCCTCCAGCTCCTAAAACACTCCGTATCTCTGTACCCTCCTACAGCCCCTACAACCCTCCCTATCTCTGTAACCTCTTCCAGCTCCTCCACCCTATCTCTGTAACCTCCTCCAGCCCCTACAACCCTCCCTATCTCTGTAACATCCTCCAGCCCCTACAACCCTCCCTATCTCTGTAACCTCTTCCAGCCCCTACAACCCTCCCTATCTCTGTAACCTCCTCCAGCCCCTACAACCCTCCCTATCTCTGTAACCTCCTCCAGTCCCAATGACCCTCCCTATCTCTGTAACCTCCTCCAATCCCCACAACCCTCCACATCTCTGTAACCTCCGCCAGCCCCTACCACCCTCCCTTTCTCTGTAACCTTCCAGCCCTCCCTATCTCTAACCTCCTCCATATTCTACAAGACTCCCTATATCTGAAACCCCCCCCCAGCCCATAAAACACTCCCTATCTCTGTAACCTCCTCCAACTTCGTCAACCCTCCCTATCTCTGTAAACTCCTCCAGCCCCTACAACCCTCCCTATCTCTGTTAAACTCCTACAATCCCTACAACCATCCCTATCTATGTAACATCCTCCAGCCACTACACCCATACCTATCTCTGTAACCTCCCCCAGCCCCTAAAATCCTCCCTATCTCTGTAACCTCCTCCAATTCCTACAACCCTCCCCATATCTGTAACCTCCTCCAGCCCCGACAACCCTCCCCATCTCTGTAACATCCTCCAGCCCCTACAACCCTCCCTATCTCTGTAACCTCCACCAGCTCCTACAAACCTATCTCTGTTACCTCCTCCAGCCCCTACAACCATGCCTACTTCTGTAACCTTCTTCAATGCCAAGAACACTCCCTATCTCTGTAAACTCCTCCAATCCCTACAACCCTCCCCATCTCTGTAACATCCTCCAGCCCATACAACCATCCCCATTTATGTAACCTCCTCCAGCCCCTACATCCCTCCCTATCTCTGTAATCCTCCAACCCTCCGTATCTCTGTAATCGCCTCCAGCTCCTACAACCCTCCCTATCTCTGTAACCTCCTCCAGCTCCTACAACCCTCCCCATCTCTGTAACTTCCTCCAGCTCCTCCAACCCTCCGTATCTCTGTACCCTCCTACAGCCCCTACAACCCTCCCTATCTCTGTAACATCCTCCAGCCCCTACAACTCTCGCTTTTTCTGTAATCTCTTCCAGCTCCTCCAACCTTATCTCTGTAACCTCCTCCGGCTCCTACAACCATCCCTATCTCTGTAAACTCCTCCAGCCCCTACAGCCCTCCCAAATCTGTAACCTCCTCCAGCCGCTACAACCCTCCCTATCTCTCTAACCTCCTTCAGTCCCTACAACCATCCCTACCTCTGTAACCTGCTCCAATCCCTACAACCCTCCCTACCTATTTAATATCCTCCAGACACTACACCAATACCTATCTCTGTAACCTCCCCCAGCCCCTAAAACCCTCCCTATCTCTGTAACCAACTCCAATTCCTACAACCCTCCCTATCTCTGTAACATTCCAGCCCTCCCTAACTCTGTAACCTCCTCGAACTTCTACAACATTCCCTATGTCTGCTATCTCCTCCAGCTCCTACAACCCTATCTCTGTAACCTCCTCCAGCCCCTACAAACATCCCTATCTCTGTAACCTCCTCCAATCCCTAAAACCCTCCCAATCTCAGTAACCTCCTCCAGCCGCTACAACCTTCCCCATCTCTGTAACCTCCTCCAGCCCCTACAACCCTCCCTATCTCTGTAACCTCCTTCAGCCCCTACAGCCCTCCCAATCTCTGAACCCTCCTCCAGCACCTACAAACCTAGCTATCCCTGTAACATCCTTCAGTCACTACAACCCTCCCTATCTCTGGAACCTCCTCCAGCCCCAACAACCTTCCCCATCTCTGTAACATCCTGCAGCCCCTACAACCCTCCCTATCTCTGTAACCATCCAGCACTCCCTATCTCTGTAACCTCCTCCAGCCCCTACAACCCTCCCTATCTCTGTAACCTCCTCCAGTCCCAACGACCCTCCCTATCTCTGTAACCTCCTCCAGTCCCAACGACCCTCCCTATCTCTGTAACCTCCTCCAACTATTACAACCTTCCGTATCTCTGTAACCTCCTGCAATCCCTACAACCCTCCCCATCTCTGTAACCTCCTTCAGCCCCGAAAACCCACCCCATCTCTGTAACCACCTCCAGCCCCACAACCCTCCCCATCTCTGTAACATTCCAGCCCTCCCTATCTCTGTAACCTCCTCCAGCTTCTACAACCCTCCCTAACTCTGTAACCTCCTCCAGCTCCTACAACACTATCTCTGTAACCTCCTCCAACCCCCACAACCCTGCCTATCTCTTTAACCTCCTCCAACCACTACACCCATCCCTATCTCTGTAACCTCCTCCAAACCCTACAAACCTCCCCATCTCTGCAACCTCCTCCAGCACCTACAACCCTCGCCATCTCTGTAACCTTCCAGCCCTCCCTAACTCTGTAACCTCCTCCAGCTTCTACAACCCTCCCTATCTCTGTAACCTCCTCCAGCCCCTAAAACCCTCCCTATCTCTGTAACCTCCTCCAGCTTCTACAAACCTATCTCTGTAAACTCATCCAGCTCCTACAAACCTATCTCTGGAACCTCCTCCAGCCCCCACAACCCTGCCTATCTCTTTAACGTCCACCAACCACTACAGCCATCCCTATCTCTGTATCCTCCTCCAAACCCTACAATCCTCCCCATCTCTGTAACCTCCTCCAGCTTCTACACCCTCCCTATCTCTGTAACCTCCTCCAGCCCCTACAACACCCCCTATCTCTGTAACCTCCTCCAGCTCCTACAACCCTCCCAAATCTGTAACCTCCTCCAGCCCCCACAACCCTCCCTATCTAAGTAACAACGCCCAGCTCATACAACATTCTCAATCTCTGTAATCTCCTTCAATACCTACAACCCTCCCTATCTCTGTAACCTCCTCCAGCCCCTACAACCCTCCCTATCTCGGTGACCTGCTCCAGCCCCGACAACCCTCCCCATCTCTGTAACCTCCTGCAGCCCTTACAACCCTCCCTATCTCTGTAACCTCCTTCAGCCCCTACAACCCTCCCTATCTCCGTAACCTCCTCCAATCCCTATGACCCTCCCCATCTCTGTAACTACCTCCAGCCCCTACAACCTTCCCCATTTATGTAACCTCCTCCAGCCCCTACAACCCTCCATATCTCTGTAACCCTCCAGCACTCCCTATCTCTGTAATCGCCTACAGCTCCTACAACTCTCCCTATCTCTGTAACCTCCTCCAGCTCCTACAACCCTCGCTATATCTATAACCTCTTCCAGCTCCTCCAAACCTATCTCTGTAACCTCCTCCAGCAGCTACAACCATCCCTATCTCTGTAACCTCCTCCTGCTCCTACAACCATCGCTATCTCTGTAACCTCCTCCAATCCCTTCAACCTTCCCTATCTCTGTAAATTCCTCCAGCCCCTACAACCCTCCCTATCTCTGTAACCTCCTCCAACTACTACAACCATCACTATCTCTGTAACCTCCTCCAATCCCTTCAACCCTCCCAATCTCTGTAAATTCCTCCAGCCCCTACTACCATCCCTATCTCTGTAACCTCCTCCAACTACTACAACCATCCCTATCTCTGTAACCTCCTCCAGCTCCTACAACGCTCCCTATCTCAGAACATCCTCCAGCTCCTACAAGCATCACTATCTCTGTAACCTCCTCCAATCCCTACAAGCCTCCCCATCTCTGTAACCTGCTTCAGCCCCTACAACCCTCCCTATCTCTGTAACCTTCCAGCCCTCCCTATCTCTGTAACCTCCTCCAGCATCTACAACACTCCCTACCTTTGTAACCTCCCCATCCCCTAAAACCCTCCTTATCTCGTTAACCTCCTCCAATCCCTACAACCTTCCCCATCTCTGTAATCTCGTCCAGCTCCAACAACCCTCCCAATCTATGTAACCTCCTAAAGCCCCAACAACCCTCCGCATTTCTGTAACCTCCCCCAGACTCTAAAACGCTCCCTATCTATGTAACCTCCTCCAGCTCCTACAACCCTCCCTATCTCTGTAACCTCCTCCAGCTCCTTCATCCCTCCCTAGCTCTGTAACCTCCTCCAGCACCTACAACCATCCCTATCTCTGTAAGCTCCTCCAGCCCCTACAACCCGCCCTATCTCTGTTACCTCCTCCAACTACGACAACACTCCTTATATCTGTAACCTCCTCCAGCTCCTTCATCCCTCCCTATCTCAGTAACCTCCTCCAGCCCCTACAGCCCTCCCTATCTCTGTAACCTCCTCCAGCCGCTACAACCCTCCCTATCTCTCTAACCTCCTTCAGTCCCTACAACCCTCCCTACCTCTGTAACCTGTTCCAATCCCTACAACCCTCCCTATCTATTTAACATCCTCCAGCCACTACACCAATACCTATCTCTGTAACCTCCCCCAGCCCCTAAAACCCTCCCTATCTCTGTAACCTACTCCAATTCCTACAACCCTCTGAATATATGTAACCTCCTCCAACCCCGGCAACACTCCCCATCTCTGTAATCTCCTCCAGCCCCTACAACCCTCCCTATCTCTGTAACATTCCAGCCCTCCCTATCTCTGTAACCTCATCCAGCTTCTACAACCCTTCCTATCTCTGGTATCTCCACCAGCTCCTACAACCCTATCTCTGTAACCTCCTCCAGCCCCTACAACCATCCCTATCTCTGTAACCTCCTCCAATCCCTAAAACCCTCCCAATCTCAGTAACCTCCTCCAGCCGCTACAACCTTCCCCATCTCTGTAACCTCCTCCAGCACCTACAACCTTCCCTATCTCTGTAACCATCCAGCCCTCCCTATCTCTGTAACCTCCTCCAAACCCTAAAACCCTCTCAATCTCTGTAACCTCCTTCAATCCCTACAGCCCTCCCTATCTCTCTAACCTCCTTCAGCCCCTACAGCCCTCCCAATCTCTGAACCCTCCTCCAGCACCTACAAACCTAGCTATCTCTGTAACCTCCTTCAGTCCCTACAACCCTCCCTATCTCTGTAACCTCCTCCAATCCCTAAAACACTCCCAATCTCAGTAACCTCCTCCAGCCCCAACAACCTTCCCGATCTCAGTAACATCCTGCAGCCCCTACAACCCTCCCTATCTCTGTAACCATCCAGCCCTCCCTATCTCTGTAACCTCCTCCAGCACCTACAACCCTCCCTATCTCTGTAACCATCCAGCCCTCCCTATCTCTGTAACCTCCTCCAGCACCTACAACCTTCCCTATCTCTGTAACCTCCTGCAATCCCTACAACCCTCCCCATCTCTGTAACCTCCTTCAGCCCCGACAACCCACCCCATCTCTGTAACCACCTCCAGCCCCACAACCCTCCCTATCTCTGTAACATTCCAGCCCTCCCTATCTATTTAACCTCCTCCAGCTTCTACAACCCTCCCTAACTCTGTAACCTCCTCCAGCTCCTACAACCCTATCTCTGTAACCTCCTCCAGCCCCTACAACCCTCCCTATCTCCGTAACCTCCTCCAATCCCTATGACCCTCCCCATCTCTGTAACTACCTCCAGCCCCTACAACCTTCCCCATTTATGTAACCTCCTCCAGCCCCTACAACCCTCCATATCTCTGTAACCCTCCAGCACTCCCTATCTCTGTAATCGCCTACAGCTCCTACAACTCTCCCTATCTCTGTAACCTCCTCCAGCTCCTACAACCCTCGCTATATCTATAACCTCTTCCAGCTCCTCCAAACCTATCTCTGTAACCTCCTCCAGCAGCTACAACCATCCCTATCTCTGTAACCTCCTCCTGCTCCTACAACCATCGCTATCTCTGTAACCTCCTCCAATCCCTTCAACCTTCCCTATCTCTGTAAATTCCTCCAGCCCCTACAACCCTCCCTATCTCTGTAACCTCCTCCAACTACTACAACCATCACTATCTCTGTAACCTCCTCCAATCCATTCAACCCTCCCAATCTCTGTAAATTCCTCCAGCCCCTACTACCATCCCTATCTCTGTAACCTCCTCCAACTACTACAACCATCCCTATCTCTGTAACCTCCTCCAGCTCCTACAACGCTCCCTATCTCAGAACATCCTCCAGCTCCTACAAGCATCACTATCTCTGTAACCTCCTCCAATCCCTACAAGCCTCCCCATCTCTGTAACCTGCTTCAGCCCCTACAACCCTCCCTATCTCTGTAACCTTCCAGCCCTCCCTATCTCTGTAACCTCCTCCAGCATCTACAACACTCCCTACCTTTGTAACCTCCCCATCCCCTAAAACCCTCCTTATCTCGTTAACCTCCTCCAATCCCTACAACCTTCCCCATCTCTGTAATCTCGTCCAGCTCCAACAACCCTCCCAATCTATGTAACCTCCTAAAGCCCCAACAACCCTCCCCATTTCTGTAACCTCCCCCAGACTCTAAAACGCTCCCTATCTATGTAACCTCCTCCAGCTCCTACAACCCTCCCTATCTCTGTAACCTCCTCCAGCTCCTTCATCCCTCCCTAGCTCTGTAACCTCCTCCAGCACCTACAACCATCCCTATCTCTGTAAGCTCCTCCAGCCCCTACAACCCTCCCTATCTCTGTTACCTCCTCCAACTACGACAACACTCCTTATATCTGTAACCTCCTCCAGCTCCTTCATCCCTCCCTATCTCAGTAACCTCCTCCAGCCCCTACAGCCCTCCCTATCTCTGTAACCTCCTCCAGCCGCTACAACCCTCCCTATCTCTCTAACCTCCTTCAGTCCCTACAACCCTCCCTACCTCTGTAACCTGTTCCAATCCCTACAACCCTCCCTATCTATTTAACATCCTCCAGCCACTACACCAATACCTATCTCTGTAACCTCCCCCAGCCCCTAAAACCCTCCCTATCTCTGTAACCTACTCCAATTCCTACAACCCTCTGAATATATGTAACCTCCTCCAACCCCGGCAACACTCCCCATCTCTGTAATCTCCTCCAGCCCCTACAACCCTCCCTATCTCTGTAACATTCCAGCCCTCCCTATCTCTGTAACCTCATCCAGCTTCTACAACCCTTCCTATCTCTGGTATCTCCACCAGCTCCTACAACCCTATCTCTGTAACCTCCTCCAGCCCCTACAACCATCCCTATCTCTGTAACCTCCTCCAATCCCTAAAACCCTCCCAATCTCAGTAACCTCCTCCAGCCGCTACAACCTTCCCCATCTCTGTAACCTCCTCCAGCACCTACAACCCTCCCTATCTCTGTAACCATCCAGCCCTCCCTATCTCTGTAACCTCCTCCAAACCCTAAAACCCTCTCAATCTCTGTAACCTCCTTCAATCCCTACAGCCCTCCCTATCTCTCTAACCTCCTTCAGCCCCTACAGCCCTCCCAATCTCTGAACCCTCCTCCAGCACCTACAAACCTAGCTATCTCTGTAACCTCCTTCAGTCCCTACAACCCTCCCTATCTCTGTAACCTCCTCCAATCCCTAAAACACTCCCAATCTCAGTAACCTCCTCCAGCCCCAACAACCTTCCCGATCTCTGTAACATCCTGCAGCCCCTACAACCCTCCCTATCTCTGTAACCATCCAGCCCTCCCTATCTCTGTAACCTCCTCCAGCACCTACAACCCTCCCTATCTCTGTAACCATCCAGCCCTCCCTATCTCTGTAACCTCCTCCAGCACCTACAACCTTCCCTATCTCTGTAACCTCCTGCAATCCCTACAACCCTCCCCATCTCTGTAACCTCCTTCAGCCCCGACAACCCACCCCATCTCTGTAACCACCTCCAGCCCCACAACCCTCCCTATCTCTGTAACATTCCAGCCCTCCCTATCTATTTAACCTCCTCCAGCTTCTACAACCCTCCCTAACTCTGTAACCTCCTCCAGCCCCTACAACCATCCCTATCTCTGTAACCTCCTCCAATCCCTAAAACCCTCCCAATCTCAGTAACCTCCTCCAGCCGCTACAACCTTCCCCAGCTCTGTAACCTCCTCCAGCCCCTACAACCTTCCCTATCTCTGTAACCATCCAGCCCTCCCTATCTCTGTAACCTCCTCCAAACCCTAAAACCCTCTCAATCTCTGTAACCTCCTTCAATCCCTACAGCCCTCCCTATCTCTCTAACCTCCTTCAGCCCCTACAGCCCTCCCAATCTCTGAACCCTCCTCCAGCACCTACAAACCTAGCTATCTCTGTAACCTCCTTCAGTCCCTACAACCCTCCCTATCTCTGTAACCTCCTCCAATCCCTAAAACACTCCCAATCTCAGTAACCTCCTCCAGCCCCAACAACCTTCCCGATCTCAGTAACATCCTGCAGCCCCTACAACCCTCCCTATCTCTGTAACCATCCAGCCCTCCCTATCTCTGTAACCTCCTCCAGCACCTACAACCCTCCCTATCTCTGTAACCATCCAGCCCTCCCTATCTCTGTAACCTCCTCCAGCACCTACAACCTTCCCTATCTCTGTAACCTCCTGCAATCCCTACAACCCTCCCCATCTCTGTAACCTCCTTCAGCCCTGACAACCCACCCCATCTCTGTAACCAGCTCCAGCCCCACAACCCTCCCTATCTCTGTAACATTCCAGCCCTCCCTATCTATTTAACCTCCTCCAGCTTCTACAACCCTCCCTAACTCTGTAACCTCCTCCAGCTCCTACAACACTATCTCTGTAACCTCCTCCAACCCCCACAACCCTGCCTATCTCTTTAACCTCCTCCAACCACTACACCCATCCCTATCTCTATAACCTCCTCCAAACCCTACAACACTCCCCATCTCTGTAACCTCCTCCAGCACCTACAACCCTCCCCATCTCTGTAACCTTCCAGCCCTCCCTATCTCTGTAACCTCCTCCAGCTTCTACAACCCTCCCTATCTCAGTAACCTCCTCCAGCTCCTACAACCCTCCCTACCTCTGTAACCTCCCCCAGCACCCACAACCATCCCTATCTCTGTAACATCCTCCAGCTCCTACAACCATCCCTATCTCTGTAACCTCCTCCAGCTTCTACAAACCTATCTCTGTAACCTGCTCCAGCTCCTACAAACCTATCTCTGTAACCTCCTCCAGCCCCCACAACCCTGCCTATCTCTTTAACCTCCTGCAACCACGACACCCATCCCTATCTCTGTAACCTCCTCCAAACCCTACAACCCTCCCCATCTCTGTAACCTTCCAGCCCTCCCTATCTCTGTAACCTCCTCCAGCTTCTACAACCCTGCCGATCTCTGTAACCTCCTGCAATTCCGACAACCCTCACAACCTCTGTAGCACCTCCAGCCCCTACAACCCTCCCTATCTCTGTAACCTTCCAGAACTCCCTATCTCTGTAACCTCCTCTAGACTCTACAACCCTCCCTATCTCTGTAACCTTCGAGCCCTCCCTATCTCTGTAACCTCCTCCAGCTCCTACAACCCTCCCTATCTCTGCAACCTCCTCCAGCTCATACAACCCTATCTCTGTAACCTCCTCCAGCCCCCACAACCCTGCCTATCTCTTTAACCTCCTCCAGCCACTACACCCATCCCTATCTCTGTAACCTCCTCCAGCCCCTACAACCCTCCCCATCTCTGTAACATCCTCTAATCCCTACAAACCTCCCCATCTCTGTAACCACCTCCAGCCCCTACAACACTCCCGATCTCTGTAACCTTCCAGCCGTCCCTATCACTGCAACCTCCTCCAGCTTCTACAACCCTCCCTATCCCTGTAACCTCCTAAACCTCCTACAACCCTCCCTATCTCTGTAACCTCCTCCAGCTCCTACAACCCTTCCTATCTCTGTAACCTCCTCCAGCCTCTTCATCCTTCCCTAGCTCTGTAACCTCCTCCAGCACCTACAACCATCCCTATCTCTGTAAGCTCCTCCAGCCCCTACAACCCTCCCTATCTCTGTTACCTCCTCCAACTACGACAACCCTCCCTATATCTGTAACCTCCTCCAGCTCCTTCATCCCTCCCTATCTCTGTAACCTCCTCCAGTCCCTACAGCCCTCCCTATCTCTGTAACCTCCTCCAGCCGCTACAACCCTCCCTATCTCTCTAACCTCCTTCAGTCCCTACAACCCTCCCTACCTCTGTAACCTGCTCCAATCCCTACAACCCTCCCTATCTATTTAACATCCTCCAGCCACTACACCAATACCTATCTCTGTAACCTCCCCCAGCTCCTAAAACCCTCCCTATCTCTGTAACCTGCTCCAGTTCCTACAACCCTCTGAATATATGTAACCTCCAACAACCCCGGCAACACTCCCCATCTCTGTAATCTCCTCCAGCCCCTACAAACCTCCCTATCTCTGTAACATTCCAGCCCTCCCTATCTCTGTAACCTCATCCAGCTTCTACAACCCTTCCTATCTCTGTAACCTCCATCAGCCCCTACAACCATCCCTATCTCTGTAACCTCCTCCAATCCCTAAAACCCTCCCAATCTCTGTAACCATCCAGCCCTCCCTATCTCTGTAACCTCCTCCAAACCCTAAAAACCTCTCAATCTCTGTAACCTCCTTCAATCCCTACAGCCCTCCCTATCTCTCTAACCTCCTTCAGCCCCTACAGCCCTCCCAATCTCTGAACCCTCCTCCAGCACCTACAAACCTAGCTATCTCTGTAACCTCCTTCAGTCCCTACAACCCTCCCTATCTCTGTAACCTCCTCCAATCCCTAAAACACTCCCAATCTCAGTAACCTCCTCCAGCCCCAACAACCTTCCCGATCTCTGTAACATCCTGCAGCCCCTACAACCCTCCCTATCTCTGTAACCATCCAGCCTTCCCTATCTCTGTAACCTCCTCCAGCACCTACAACCCTCCCTATCTCTGTAACCATCCAGCCCTCCCTATCTCTGTAACCTCCTCCAGCACCTACAACCTTCCCTATCTCTGTAACCTCCTGCAATCCCTACAACCCTCCCCATCTCTGTAACCACCTCCAGCCCCACAACCCTCCCTATCTCTGTAACCTCCTCCAGCTTCTACAAACCTATCTCTGAAACCTGCTCCAGCTCCTACAAACCTATCTCTGTAACCTCCTCCAGCCCCCACAACCCTGCCTATCTCTTTAACCTCCTCCAACCACGACACCCATCCCTATCTCTGTAACCTCCTCCAAACCCTACAACCCTCCACATCTTTGTAACCTCCTCCAGCTTCTACACCCTCCTTATCTCTGTAACCTCCTCCAGCCCCTACAACACCCCCTATCTCTGTAACCTTCTCCAGCCCCTACAACCCTCCCTATCTAAGTAACATCGCCCAACTAATACAACACTCTCAATCTCTGTAACCTCCTTCAATCCCTACAGCCCTCCCTATCTCTGTAACCTCCTTCAGCCCCTACAACCCTCCCTATCTCTGTAACCTTCTCCAGCCCCTACAACCCTCCCTATCTCGGTGACCTCCTCCAGCCCCGACAACCCACCCATCTCTGTAACCTCCTCCAGCCCCTACAACCCTCCCTATCTCTGTAACCTTCCAGCCCTCCCTATCTCTGTAACCTCCTCCAGCTTCTACAACCCTCCCTATCTCTGTTATCTCCACCAGCTCCTACAAACCTGTCTCTGTTACCTCCTCCAGCCGCTACAACCATGCCTACATCTGTAACCTCCTTCAATGCCTAGAACCCTCCCTATGTCTGTTACCTCCTCCAATCCCTACGACCCTCCCCATCTCTGTAACTTCCTCCAGCCCCTACAAACTTCCCCACTTATGTAACCTCCTCCAGCCCCTACAACCCTCCATATCTCTGTAACCCTCCAGCACTCCCTATCTCTGTAATCGCCTACAGATCCTACAACTCTCCCTATCTCTGTAACCTCCTCCTGCTCCTACAACCCTCCCCATCTCTGTAACTTCCTCGAGCACCTCCAACCCTCCGTATCTCTGTAAACTCCTCCAGCTCCTACAACGCTCCGTATCTCTGTAACCTCCTCCAGCTCCTACAACCCTCGCTATATCTGTAACCTCTTCCAGCTCCTCCAAACCTATCTCTGTAACCTCCTCCAGCTCCTACAACCATCCCTATCTCTGTAACCTCCTCCAGCTCCTTCAACACTCCTTATCTCTGTAACCTCCTCCAACTACTACAACCATCACTATCTCTGTAACCTCCTTCAACCCTCCCAATCTCTGTAAATTCCTCCAGCCCCTACTACCCTCCCTATCTCTGTAACCTCCTCCAACTACTACAACCATCGCTATCTCTGTAACCTCCTCCAGGTCCTACAACACTCCCCATCTCTTTAACCTCCTCCAGCCACTACACCCCTCCCTATCTCTGTAACCTCCTCCAGCCACACACCCCTCCCTATCTCTCTAAGCTTCCAGCCCTCCCTATCTCTGTAACCTCCTCCAGCTTCTACAACCCTCCCTATCTCTGTAACCTCCTGCAGCTCCTACAACCCTCCCTATCTATGTAACCTCCTCCAGCTCCTACAACCCTCCCTAACTCTGTAACCTCCTCCACCTCCTACAACCCTCCCTATTTCTGTAACCTCCTCCAGCACCTACAACCATCCTTATCTCTGAAACCTCCACCAGCCCCTACAACCCTCCCTATCTCTGTAAACTCCTTCAATCCATACAACCCTCCCTATGTCTGCAACCTCCTCCAACCCCTACAACCCTCCCTATCTCTGTAACCTCCTTCAGTCCCTACAACGCTCCCTACCTCTGTAACCTGCTCCAATCCCTACTACCCTCCCTATATCTGTAACCTCCTCCAACTACTACAACCCTCCCTATTTCAGTAACCTCCTTCGATCCCAACAACCCTCACTATCTCTGTAACCTCCTCCAACCACTACACCACTCCCTATCTCTGTAAACTCCTCCAATCCCCACAACCCTCCGCATCTCTGTAACCTCCTCCAGCCCCTACAACCCTCCCTTTCTCTGTAACCATCCAGCCCTCCCTATCTCTGTAACCTCCTCCAGATTCTACAATCCTCCCTATATCTGAAACCTCCCCCAGCCCATAAAACACTCCCTATCTCTGTAACCTCCTCCAATTCCGACAACCCTCACAAACTCTGTAGCATCTCCAGCCCCGACAACCCTCACCATCTCTGTAACTTCCTCCAGCCCCTACAACCCTCCCTATTTCTGTAACCTTCCAGCACTCCCTATCTCTGTAACTTCCTCCAATCCCTACAAACCTCCCAATCTCTGAACCATCCTCCAGCCCCTACAACCTTCCCCATTTATGTAACCTCCTCCAGCCCCTACAACACCCCTATCTCTGTAACCTCCTCCAGCTCCTACAACCCTCCCAAATCTGTAACCTCCTGCAGCCCCCACAACCCTCCCTATCTAAGTAACATCGCCCAACTAATACAACACTCTCAATCTCTGTAACCTCCTTCAGCCGCTACAAACCTCCCTATCTCTGTAAACTCCTTCAATACCTACAACCCTCCCAATCTCTGTAAACTCCTCCAGCCCCTACAAACCTCCCTATCTCTGTAACCTCCTTCAGTCCCTGCAACCCTCCCAATCTCTGTAACCTCCTCCAATCCCTAAAACCCTCCCAATCTCAGTAACCTCCTCCAGCCCCTACAACCTTCCCCATCTCTGTAACCACCTCCAGCACCTACAACACTCCCTATCTCTGTAACCTCCTCCAGCCCCTACAACCCTCCCTATCTCTGCAACCTCCTCCAACCCCTACAACCCTCCCTATCTCTGTAACCTCCTTCAGTCCCTACAACGCTCCCTACCTCTGTAACCTGCTCCAATCCCTACTACCCTCCCTATATCTGTAACCTCCTCCAACTACTACAACCCTCCCTATTTCAGTAACCTCCTTCGATCCCTACAAACCTCAGTATCTCTGTAACCTCTTCCAGCCACTACACCACTCCCTATCTCTGTAAACTCCTCCAATCCCCACAACCCTCCGCATCTCTGTAACCTCCTCCAGCCCCTACAACCCTCCCTTTCTCTGTAACCATACAGCCCTCCCTATCTCTGTAACCTCCTCCAGATTCTACAATCCTCCATATATCTGAAACCTTCCCCAGCCCATAAAACACTCCCTATCTCTGTAACCTCCTCCAATTCCGACAACCCTCACCATCTCTGTAACTTCCTCCAGCCCTTACAACCCTCCCTATTTCCGTAACCTTCCAGCACTCCCTATCTCTGTAACCTCCTCTAACCTCTACAAACCTCCTTATCTCTGTAACCTCCACCAACTCCTACAAACCTATCTCTGTTACCTCCTCCATCCCCTACAAAAATGCTTACACCTGTAACTTCCTCCAATCCCTACAAACCTCCCCATCTCTGTAACATCCTCCAGCCCCTACAACCTTCCCCATTTATGTAACCTCCTCCAGCCCCTACAACACCCCCTATCTCTGTAACCTCCTCCAGCTCCTACAACCCTCCCAAATCTGTAACCTCCTGCAGCCCCCACAACCCTCCCTATCTAAGTAACATCGCCCAACTAATACAACACTCTCAATCTCTGTAACCTCCTTCAATCCCTACAACCCTCCCTATCTCTGTAACCTCCTTCAGCCCCTACAAACCTCCCTATCTCTGTAAACTCCTTCAATACCTACAACCCTCCCTATCTCTGTAAACTCCTCCAGCCCCTACAAACATACCTATCTCTGTAACCTCCTTCAGTCCCTACAACCCTCCCTATCTCTGTAACGTCCTCCAATCCCTAAAACCCTCCCAATCTCAGTAACCTCCTCCAGCCCCTACAACCTTCCCCATCTCTGTAACCTCCTCCAGCCCCTACAACCCTCCCTATCTCTGTAACCCTACAGCCCTCCCTATCTCTGTAATCGCCTCCAGCTCCTACAACCCTCCCTATCTCTGTACCCTCCTCCAGCTCCTACAGCCCTCACCATCTCTGTAACTTCCTCCAGCTCCTCCAACCCTCCGTATCTCTGTAAACTCCTCCAGCTCCTACAACCCTCCGTATCACCGTAACCTCCTCCAGCTCCTGCAATCCTCGCTATCTCTGTAACCTCTTCCAGCTCCTCCAACCCTATCTCAGTAACCTCCTCCAGGTCCTACAACACTCCCTATCTCAGAACCTCCTCCAGCTCCTACAACACTCACTATCTCTGTAACCTCCTCCAATCCTTACAACCCTTCCTATCTCTGTAAATTCCTCCAGCCCCTACAACCCTCCCTATCTCTGTAACGTCCTCCAACTACTACAACCCTCCCTATCTCTGTTACCTCCTCCAGGCACTACACCCATCCCTATCTCTGTAACCTCCTCCAATCCCTACAACCCTCCCCATCTCTGTAAATGCCTCCAGCCCCTACAACCCTCCCTATCTCTGTAACCTTCCAGCCCTCCCTATCTCTGTAACCTCCTCCAGCTTCTACAAACCTCCCTATCTCTATAACCTCCCCCAGACCCTAAACCCTTCCTATCTCGTTAATCTCCTCCAAACCCTACAACCCTCCCAATCTCTGTAATCTCCTCCAGCCCCAACAACAGTCCCCATCTCTGTAACCTCCCCCAGACCCTTAAACCCTCCCTATCTCTGTAACCTCCTCCAATCGCTACAACCCTCCCCATCTCTGTAACCTCCTCCAGCCCCTACAACCCTCCCTATCTCTGTGACCTTCCAGCACTCCCTATCTCTGTAACCTCCTCCAGACCCCACAACACCCCTTATCTCTGTAACCTCCTCCAGCTCCTACAACACTCCCAAATCTGTAACCTCCTCCAGCCCCAACAACCCTCCCTATCTAAGTAACATCGCCCAACTAATACAACACTCTCAATCTCAGTAACCTCCTTCAGCCCCTACAACCCTCCCTATCTCTGTAAACTCCTTCAATAACTACAACCCTCCCTATCTCTGTAAACACCTACAGCCCCTACAAACCTCCCTATCTCTGTAACCTCCTTCAGTCCCTACAACCCTCTCTATCTCTTTAACCTCCTCCAATCCCTAAAACCCTCCCAATCTCAGTAAACTCCTCCAGCCCCTACAACCTTCCCCATCTCTGTAACATCCTGCAGCCCCTACAACCCTCCCTATCTCTGTAACCATCAAGCCCCCCGATCTTTGTAACCTCCTCCAGCCCCTACAACCCTCCTTATTTCTGTAACCTCCTCCAGTCCAAACGACCCTCCCTATCTCTGTAACTTCCTCCAACTATTACAACCTTCCCTATCTCTGTAACCTCCTGCAATCCCTACAAACCCTCCCCATCTCTGTAACCTCCTCCAGCCACACACCCCTCCCTATCTCTCTAAGCTTCCAGCCCTCCCTATCTCTGTAACCTCCTCCAGCTTCTACAACCCTCCCTAACTCTGTAACCTCCTCCACCTCCTACAACCCTCCCTATCTCTGTAACCTCCTCCAGCACCTACAACCATCCTTATCTCTGTAACCTCCACCAGCCCCTACAACCCTCCCTATCTCTGAAACCTCCTACAACTATGACAACCTTCCCTATCTCTATAAACTCCGTCAATAACTAAAGCCCTCCCTATCTCTGTAACCTCATCCAGCCCCTACAACCCTCCCTATCTCTGTAACATCCTCCAGCCCCTACAACCCTCCCTATCTCTGGAAACTCCTTCATTCCCTACAACCCTCCCTATCTCAGTAACCTCCTTCGATCCCTACAACACTCCCTATCTCTGTAATTTCCTCCAGCCACTACACCACTCCCTATTTCTGTAACCTCCTCCAATCCCCACAACCCTGCGCATCTCTGTAACCTCCTCCAGCCCCTACAACACTCCCTATCTCTGTAACCCTCCAGCCTTCCCTATCTCTGTAACCTCCTCCAGCTTCTACAAACCTCCCTATATCTGTAACCTCCCCAGCACCTAAAACCCTCCCTATCTCTGTAACCTCCTCCAATTCCTACAACACTCACAACCTCTGTAACACCTCCAGCCCTCACAACCCTCCCTATCACTGTAACCTCCTCAAACTACTACAACCCTCCCTATCTCTGTAACCTCCTTCAATCCCTACAGCCCTCCCTATCTCTCCAACCTCCTCCAGCCCCTACAACCCTCCCTATCTCTGTAAACTCCTTCAATCCCTATAACCCTCACTATCTCTGTAACCTCCTCCAGCCACTACAACCCTCCCTATCTCTGGAACCTCCATCAGTCCCTACAACCCTCCCTTTCTCTGTAAACTTCCAGCCCTCCCTATCTCTGTAACCTCTTCCAGCTTCTACAAGCCTCCCTATATCTGTAACCTCCCCAGCCCCTTAAACCCTCCCTATCTCTGTAACCTCCTCCAATTCCTACAACCCTCACAACCTCTGTAACATCTCCAGCCCCTACAACCCTCCCTATCTCTGTAACCTCCTCTAGCCTCTACAACCCTCCCTATCTCTATAACCTCCTTCAGTCCCCACAACCCTCCCTATCTCTGTAACCTCCTCCAGCCCCTACAACCCTCCCTATCTCAGTAACCTCCTCCAGCCCATACAACCCTCCCTATCTCTGTAACCTCCTCCAATCCCTACAACCCTCCCCACCTCTGTAACCTCCTCCAGCCCCTACAAACTTCCGCATCTCTGTAACCTCCTCCAGCCATTCCAACACTCCCTATCTCTGTAACACACCAGCCTTCCCTATCTCTGTAACCTCCTCCAGCTCCTACAACCCTCCCTATCTCTGTAACCTCCTCCAGCTCCAACAACCCTCCCCATCTCTGTAACCCCCTCCAGCTCTTCCAACCCTCCGTATCTCGGCAACATCCTCCAGCTCCTACAACCCTCCCTACCTCTGTAACCTCTTCCAGCTCCTCCAACCCTATCTCTGTAACCTCGTCCAGCTCCTACAACCCTCCCTATCTCTGTAACCTCCTCCAGCTCCTACAACCCTCCTTATCTCGGTAACCTCCTCCAGCACCTACAACCCACCCTATCTCTGTAACTGCCTCCAGCACCTACAACCCTCCCTATCTCTGTAACCTCCTTCAATCCTACAACCCTCCCTAGCTCTGTACCCTCCTCCAGACCCTACAAACCCCCACTCTCTGTAACCTCCTCCAACTACTACAAACCTCCCTATCTCTGTAACCTCCTTCAATCCCTACAACCCTTCCGATCTCTGTAACCTCCTCCAGCCCCTACAACCCTCCCAATCTCTGTAACCTCCTCTTGCCCCGACAACCCTCCCCATCTCTGTAACCTCCTCCAGCCCCTACAACCCAACCTATCTCTGTAACCTTCCAGCCCTCACGATCTCTGTAACCTGCTCCAGCTTCTACAACCCTCCCTATATCTGTAAACTCCTCCAGCTCCTACAACCCCCCATCTCTGTAATCTCCTCCAACTCCTACAACCCTCCCTATCTCAGTAACCTCCTTCCATCCAACAACCCTCCCTAGCTCTGTACCCTCCTCCAGACCCTACAACCCCCCAATCTTTGTAACCTCCTCCAACTACTACAAACCTCCCTATCTCTGTAACCTCCTTCAATCCCTACAACCCTCCCGAACTCTGTAATATCCTCCAGCCCCTACAACCCTCCCTATCTCTGTAACCTCCTTCAATCCCTACTCCAACCCCCATCTCTGTAATCTCCTCCAACTCCTACAACCCTCCCTATCTCAGTAACCTCCTTCCATCCAACAACCCTCCCTAGCTCTGTACCCTCCTCCAGACCCTACAACCCCCCAATCTTTGTAACCTCCTCCAACTACTACAAACCTCCCTATCTCTGTAACCTCCTTCAATCCCTACAACCCTCCCGAACTCTGTAATATCCTCCAGCCCCTACAACCCTCCCTATCTCTGTAACCTCCTTCAATCCCTACAACCCTCCCTTTCTCTGTAACCTCCTCCAGCCACACACCCCTCCCTATCTCTCTAAGCTTCCAGCCCTCCCTATCTCTGTAACCTCCTCCAGCCACTACAACCCTCCCTATCTCTGGAACCTCCATCAGTCCCTACAACCCTCCCTACCTCAGTAAACTTCCAGCCCTCCCGATCTCTGTAACCTCCTCCAGCTTCTACAAGCCTCCCTATATCTGTAAACACCCCCAGCCCCTTAAACCCTCCCTATCTCTGTAACCTCCTCCAATTCCTACAACCCTCACAACCTCTGTAACATCTCCAGCCCCTACAACCCTCCCTATCTCTGTACCCTTCCAGCCCTCCGTATCTCTGTAACCTCCTTCAATCCTACAACCCTCCCTAGCTCAATACCCTCCTCCAGACCCTTCAACCCCCCAATCTCTGTAACCTCCTCCAACTACTACAAACCTCCCTTTCGCTGTAACCTCCTTCAATCCCTACAACCCTCCCGATCTCTGTCACCTCCTCCAGCCCCTACAACCCTCCCTTATCTCTGTAACCTCCTTCAATCCCTAAAACCCTCCCAATCTCAGTAACCTCCTCCAGCCCCTACAACCTTCCCCATCTCTGTAACCTCCTCCAGCCCCTACAACCCTCACTATCTCTGTAACCCTACAGCCCTCCCTATCTCTGTAACCTCCTCCAGCTCCTACAACCCTCCCTATCTCTGTAACCTCCTCCAGCTCCAACAACCCTCCCCATCTCTGTAACCCCCTCCAGCTCTTCCAACCCTCCGTATCTCGGCAACATCCTCCAGCTCCTACAACCCTCCCTACCTCTGTAACCTCTTCCAGCTCCTCCAACCCTATCTCTGTAACCTCGTCCAGCTCCTACAACCCTCCCTATCTCTGTAACCTGCTCCAGCTCCTACAACCCTTCTTATCTCGGTAACCTCCTCCAGCACCTACAACCCACCCTATCTCTGTAACTGCCTCCAGCACCTACAACCCTCCCTATCTCTGTAACCTCCTTCAATCCTACAACCCTCCCTAGCTCTGTACCCTCCTCCAGACCCTACAACCCCCCAATCTCTGTAACCTCCTCCAACTACTACAAACCTCCCTATCTCTGTAACCTCCTTCAATCCCTACAACCCTTCCGATCTCTGTCACCTCCTCCAGCCCCTACAACCCTCCCTATCTCTGTAACCTCCTCAAGCCCGTACATCCATCCCTATCTCTTTAACCTACTCCAATCCCTACAACCCTCCCTATCTCTGTAATCTCCTTCAATCACTACAACCCTCCCTATCTCTGTAACCTCCTCCAGCCCCTACAACCCAACTTATCTCTGTAACCTCCTCCAACTACAACAACCCTCCCTATCTCAGTAACCTCCTCCAATCTCTACAACCCTCCCTATCTCTGTAACCTCCTCCAGCCAGTACACCCCTCCCTATCGCTGTAACCTCCTCCAATCCCTACAACCCTCCCCATCTCTGTAACCTCCTCCAGGCCCTACAACCCTCCCTATCTCTGTAAACTTCCAGCCCTCCCTAGCTCTGTAACCTCCTCCAGCTTCTACAACCCTCCCTTATCTCTGTAACCTCCCCCTGCCCCTAAAATCATCCCTATCTCTGTAACCTCCTCCTATCCCTACAACCCTCCCAATCTCTGTAACCTCCTCTTGCCCCGACAACCCTCCCCATCTCTGTAACCTCCTCCAGCCCCTACAACCCAACCTATCTCTGTAACCTTCCAGCCCTCACGATCTCTGTAACCTGCTCCAGCTTCTACAACCCTCCCTAGCTCTGTAAACTCCTCCAGCTCCTACAACCCTATCTCTGTAAACTCCTCCAGCCCCTACAACCCCCCTATCTCTGTAATCTCCTCCAACTCCTACAACCCTCCCTATCTCAGTAACCTCCTTCCATCCAACAACCCTCCCTAGCTCTGTACCCTCCTCCAGACCCTACAACCCCCCAATCTTTGTAACCTCCTCCAACTACTACAAACCTCCCTATCTCTGTAACCTCCTTCAATCCCTACAACCCTCCCGAACTCTGTAATATCCTCCAGCCCCTACAACCCTCCCTATCTCTGTAACCTCCTTCAATCCCTACAACCCTCCCTTTCTCTGTAACCTCCTCCAGCCACTACACCCCTCCCTACCTCTGTAACCTCCTCCAGCCACACACCCCTCCCTATCTCTCTAAGCTTCCAGCCCTCCCTATCTCTGTAACCTCCTCCAGCTTCTACAAACCTCCCTATCTCGGTAACCTCCTGCAGCTCCTACAACCCTCCCTATCTATGTAACCTCCTCCAGCTCCTACAACCCTCCCTAACTCTGTAACCTCCTCCACCTCCTACAACCCTCCCAATTTCTGTAACCTCCTCCAGCACCTACAACCATCCTTATCTCTGTAACCTCCACCAGCCCCTACAACCCTCCCTATCTCTGAAACCTCCTACAGCAATGACAACCTTCCCTATCTCTGTAAACTCCTTCAATAACTAAAGCCCTCCCTATCTCTGTAACCTCATCCAGCCCCTACAACCCTCCGTATCTCTGTAAACTCCTACAATACCTATAACCCTCCATATCTCTGCAACCTCCTCCAGCCGCTACTACCCTCCCTATCTCTGTAACCTCCTTCAGTCCCTACAACCCTCCCTACCTCTGTAACCGGCTCCAATCCCTACAACCCGCACTATCTCTGTAACCTCCTCCAACTACTAAAACCCTCCCTATCTCTGTAACCTCATTCAGCCCCTACAACCCTATCTCTGTAGCCTCCTCCAGCCTCTACAACCCTACCTATCTCTGTAACCTCCGCCAGCCCCTACAACTCTCCCTATCTCTGTAACCTCCTCCAGCCCCTACAACTCTCCCTATCTCTGTAACCTCCTCCAATCCCAACGACCCTCCCTATCTCTGTAAACTCCTCCAACTACTACAACCATCCCTATCTGAGTAACGTCCTTCAATCCCTACAACCCTCCCTATGTCTGTAACATCCTCCAGCCACTACACCCATACCTATCTCTGTAACCTCCCCCATCCCCTACAACCCTCCCTATCTCTGTAACCATCCAGTCCTCCCGATCTCTGTAACCTCCTCCAGCCCCTACAACCCTCCCTATCTCTGTAACCTCCTCCAGTCCCAATGACCCTCCCTATCTCTGTAACTTCCTCCAGCCCCACAACACTCCCTATCTCTCTAAGCTTCCAGCCCTCCCTATCTCTGTAACCTCCTCCAGCTTCTACAAACCTCCCTATCTCTGTGACCTCCTCCAGCTCCTACAACCCTCCCTATCTCTGTAAACTCCTCCAATCCCTACAACCCTCCCCATCTCTGTAAACTCCTCCAGCCCCTACAACCCTCCCCATCTCTGTAAACTCCTCCAGCCCCTACAACCCTCCCTATCTCTGGAAACTCCTTCATTCCCTACAACCCTCCCTATCTCAGTAACCTCCTTCGATCCCTACAACACTCCTTATCTCTGTAATTTCCTCCAGCCACTACAACCCTCCCTATTTCTGTAACCTCCTCCAATCCCCACAACCCTCCGCATCTCTATAACCTCCTCCAGCCCCTACAACACTCCCTATCTCTGTAACCTCCTCCAATTCCTACAAGACTCACAACCTCTGTAACACCTCCAGCCCTCACAACCCTCCCTATCACTGTAACCTCCTCAAACTACTACAACCCTCCCTATCTCTGTAACCTCCTTCAATCCCTAGAGACCTCCCTATCTCTCCAACCTCCTCCAGCCCCTACAACCCTCCCTATCTCTGTAAACTCCTTCAATCCCTATAACCCTCACTATCTCTGTACCTCCTCCAGCCACTACAACCCTCCCTATCTCTGGAACCTCCATCAGTCCCTACAACCCTCCCTACCTCATTAAACTTCCAGCCCTCCCGATCTCTGTAACCTCCTCCAGCTTCTACAAGCCTCCCTATATCTGTAAACACCCCCAGCGCCTTAAACCCTGCCTATCTCTGTAACCTCCCCCTACCCCTAAAATCGTCCCTATCTCTGTAACCTTCTCCTATCCCTACAACCCTCCCAATCTCTGTAACCTCCTCTTGCCCCGACAACCCTCCCCATCTCTGTAACCTCCTCCAGCCCCTACAACCCAACCTATCTCTGTAACCTTCCAGCCCTCATGATCTCTACAAGCTGCTCCAGCTTCTACAACCCTCCCTATCTCTGTAAACTCCTCCAGCTGCTACAACCCTATCTCTGTAAACTCCTCCAGCCCCTACAACCCTCCCTATCTCTGTAATCTCCTCCAACTCCTACAACCCTCCCTATCTCAGTAACCTCCTTCCATCCAACAACCCTCCCTAGCTCTGTACCTTCCTCCAGACCCTACAACCCCCCAAACTTTGTAACCTCCTCCAACTACTACAAACCTCCCTATCTCTGTAAACTCCTTCAATCCCTACAACCCTCCCGAACTCTGTAATATCCTCCAGCCCCTACAACCCTCCCTATCTCTGTAATCACCTTCAATCCCTACAACCCTCCCTATCTCTGCAAACTCCTCCAATCCCTACGACCCTCCCCATCTCTGTAACCTCCTCCGACTACTACAACCCTCCCTATCTCTGTAACCCTCCAGCCCTATTTCTGTAACCTCCTGAAGCTACTACAACCCTCCCTATCACTGTAACCACCTCCAGCTCCTACAACCCTCCCTATCTCTGTAACCTCGTCCAGCTCCTACAACCCTCCTAATCTCTGTAACCTCCTCCAACCCTCCCTATTTCTGTAACCTCCTTCAATCCCTACAACCCTACCTATCTCTGTAACCTCCTTCAGTCCCTACAGCCCTCCCGATCTCTGAACACTCCTCCAATCCCTACAACCCTCCATATCTCTGTAACCTCCTCCAGACCCTACAACCCTCCTTAACTCTGTAACCTCCTCCAGCCAGTACACCCCTCCCTATCGCTGTAACGTCCTTCAATCCCTACAGCCCTCCCCATCTCTGTAACCTCCTCCAGCCCCTACAAGCCTCCCTATCTCTGCAACCTTCCAGCCCTCCCGAACTCTGTAACCTCCTCCAGCTTCTACAACCCTCCCTATCTCTGTAACCTCCCCCTGCATCTAAAACCATCCCTATCTCTGTAATCTCCTCCTATCCCTACAACCCTCCCAATCTCTGTAACCTCCTCCAGCTTCTACAACCCTCCCTATCTCTGTAAACTCCTCCAGCTCCTACAATCCTATCTCTATAAACTCCTCCAGCCCCTACAACCCTCCCTATCTCTGTAATCTCCTCCAACTACTACAACCCTCCCTATCTCAGTAACCTCCTTCAATCACTACAACCCTCCCTATCTCTGTAACCTCCTTCAGCCACTACACCCCTCCCTAACTCTGTAACCTCCTCCAATCACTACAACCCTCGCCATCTCTGTAACCGCCTCCAGCCCCTACAACCCTCCCTATCTCTGTAACCTCCTCCAACACTCCCTATCTCTGTAATCTCCTCCAGCTTCTACAACCCTCCCTATCTCTGTAACCTCCTCCAGCTCCTACAACCCTCCCTATCTCTGTAACATCCTCCAACTACTACAACACTCCCTATCTCAGTAACCTCCTTCAATCTCTACAACCCTCCCTATCTCTGTAACCTCCTCCAGCCAGTACACCCCTCCCTATCACTGTAACCTCCTCCAATCCCTACAACCCTCCACATCTCTGTAACCTCCTCCAGCACCTACAAACCTCCCTATCTCTGTAACCTTCCAGCTATCACTAGCCCTGTAACCTCCTCCAACCCTCCCTATCTCTGTAACCTCCTTCAATCTCTACAACCCTAACAGTCTCTGTAAACTCCTTCAGTCCCTACAAACAGCCCGATCTCTGAAACCTCCTCCAATTCCTACAACCCTCCCTTTCTCTGTAACCTCCTCAAGACCCTACAACCCTCCCTAACTCTGTAACCTCCTCCGACTACTACAACCCTCCCTATCTCAGTAACCTCCTCCAATCTCTACTTCCCTCCCTATCTCTGTAACCTGCTCCAGCCAGTATACCCCTCCCTATTGCTGTAACCTCCTCCAATCCCTACAACCCTCCCCATCTCAGTAACCTCCTCCAGCCCCTACAACCCTCCCTATCTCTGTAACCTTCCAGCCGTCCCAATCTCTGTAACCTCCTCCAGCTTCTACAACCCTCCCTATCTCTGTAAGCTCCCCCTGCCACTAAAACCCTCCCTATTTCTGTGACCTCCTATCCCTACAACCCTCACAATCTCTGTAACCTCCTCTTGCCCCGACAACCCTACCCATCTCTGCAACCTCCTCCAGCCCCTACAAACCTCCCTATCTTTGTAACCTCCTCCAAATACTAAACCCACCCTCTCTCAGTAACCTCCTTCAATCCCTACAACCCTCCCTATCTCTGTAACCTCCTCCAGCCACTACACCCCTCCCTAACTCTGTAACCTCCTCCAATCCCTGCAACCCTCCCCATCTCTGTAACCTCCTCAAGCCCCTACAACCCTCCCTATCTCTGTAATGTCCTCCAGCTCCTACAACCCTCCCTATCTCTGTAAACACCTCCAGCTCCTACAACCCTATCTCTGTAAACTCCTCCAGCCCCTACAACCCTCCCTATCTCAGTAACCTCCTCCAACCCTCCCTATCTCTGTAATCTCCTCCAGATCCTACAACCCTCCCTTTCTCTGTAACCTCCACCAGCACCTACAACCCTCCCTATCTCTGTAACATCCTCCAACTACTACAACCCTCCCTATCTCAGTAACCTCCTTCAAACTCTACAACCCTCCCTATCTCTGTAAACAACTCCAGCTCCTACAACCCTATCTCTGTAAACTCCTCCAGCCCCTACAACCCTCCCTATCTCTGTAACCCCCTCCAACTTCTACAACCCTCCCTATCTCAGTAACCTCCTTCAATCACTAAAACCCTCCCTATCTCTGTAACCTCCTCCAACACCTACAACCCTCCCTATCTCTGTAACCTTTTCCAACTACTACAACTCTCCCTATCTCTGTAACCTCCTCCAATCACTACAAACGTCCCCATCTCTGTAACCGCCTCCAGCCCCTACAACCCTCCCTATCTCTGTAACCTCCTCCAACCCTCCCTATCTCTGTAACCTCCTCCAACACCTACAACCCTCCCTATCTCTGTAACATGCTCCAACTACTACAACACCCCCTATCTCAGTAACCTCCTTCAATCTCTACAACCCTCCCTGTCTCTGTAACCTCCTCCAGCCAGTACACCCCTCCCTATCACTGTAACCTCCTCCAATCCCTACAACCCTCCCCATCTCTGTAAACTCCTCCAGCACCTACAAACCTATCACTGTAATCTTCCAGCTATCAGTAGCTCTGTAACCTCCACCAACCCTCCCGATCTCCGTAACTTCCTTCAATCTCTACAACCCTACCTATCTCTGTAACCTCCTTCAGTCCCTACAACCCTCCCGATCTCTGAAACCTCCTCCAATCCCTACAACCCTCCCTATCTCTGTAACCTCCTCAAGACCCTACAACCCTCCCTAACTCTGTAACCTCCTCCGACTACTACAACCCTCCCTATCTCAGTAACCTCCTCCAGACCCTACAACCCTCCCTATCTCTGTAACCTGCTCCAGCCAGTACACCACTCCCTATCGCTGTAACCTCCTCCAATCCCTACAACCCTCCCCATCTCTGTAACCTCCTCCAGCCCCTACAACCCTCCCTGTCTCAGTAACCTTCCAGCCATCCCAATCTCTGTAACCTCCTCCAGCCCCTACAACCCTCCCTATCTCTGTAACCTCCTTCAATCCCAACAACCCTCCCTATCTCTGTAACCTCCTTCAATCCCTACAACCCTGCCTATCTCTGTAAACTTCCAGCACTCCCTATCTCTGTAACCTCCTCCAACCCCTACAACCCTCCCTATCTCTGTAACCTCCTCCAGCCCGTACAACCCTCCCTATCTCTGTAATCTCCTCCAACCCCTACAACCCTCCCTATCTCTGTAACCTCCCCCAGCCCCTAAAACCCTCCCTATCTCTTTAACCTCCTCCAATCCCTACAACCCTACCTATCTCTGTAACCTCCTCCAGAACCTACAACCCTATCTCTGAACCTCCTCCAGCTGCCACAACCCACCCTATCTCTGTAACCTCCCTCAGCCCCTAAAACCCTCCCTATCTCTGTAACCACCCCAGCCCCTAAAACCCTCCCTATCTCTGTAACCTCCCCCAGCCCCTAAAACCCTCCCTATCTCTGTAATCTCCCCCAGCCCCTAAAACCCTCCCTATCTCTGTAACCTACTCCAGACCCTACAACCCTCCCTATCTCTGTAACCTCCTCCAACTAATACAAACCACCCTATGTCTGTAACCTACTTCAATCCTTACAACCCTATCTCTGTATCCTCCTCCAGCCACAACCCTCCCTATCTCTGTAACCTCCTTCAGTCCCTACAAACCTCCTTATCTTTGAAACCTCCTCCAGCCCCTACAACTCTCCCTATCTCTGTAACCTCCTCCAACTACTACAAACCACCCTATGTCTGTAACCTACTTCAATCCCTGCAATCCTATCTCTGTAACCTCCTCCAGCCACAACCCTCCCTATCTCTGTAACCTCCTTCAATCCCTACAAACCTCCTTATCACTGTAAAATCCTCCAGCTCCTACAACCCTCCCTAACTCTGTAACCTCCTCCAGCCCCTACAACCCTCCCTGCCTCTTTAACCTCCTCCAATCCCTACAACCCTACCGATCTCTGTAACCTCCTCCAGAACCTACAACCCTATCTCTGAACCTCCTCCAGCTGCCACAACCCACCCTATCTCTGTAACCTCCCGCAGCCCCTAAAACCCTCCCTATCTCTGTAACCTCCCCCAGCCCCTAAAACCCTCCCTATCTCTGTAACCTCCCCCAGCCCCTAAAACCCTCCCTATCTCTGTAATCTCCCCCAGCCCCTAAAACCCTCCCTATCTCTGTAACCTGCTCCAGACCCTACAACCCTCCCTATCTCTGTAACCTCCTCCAACTAATACAAACCACCCTATGTCTGTAACCTACTTCAATCCTTACAACCCTATCTCTGTATCCTCCTCCAGCCACAACCCTCCCTATCTCTGTAACCTCCTTCAGTCCCTACAAACCTCCTTATCTTTGAAACCTCCTCCAGCCCCTACAACCCTCCCTATCTCAGTAAACACTCCAGCCCTACAACCCTCCCTCTCTCTATAACCTCCTCCAGCCCCTACAACCCACCCTATCTCCGTAACCTCCTCCAACTAATACAAACCACCCTATGTCTGTAACCTACTTCAATCCCTACAACCCTATCTCTGTAACCTCCTCCAGCCACAACCCTCCCTATCTCTGTAACCTCCTTCAATCCCTACAAACCTCCCTATCACTGTAATCTCCTCCAGCTCCTACAACCCTCCCTAACTCTGTAACCTCCTCCAGCTCCTGCAACGCTCTGTATCACTGTAACCTCCCCCAGCCCCTAAAACCCTACCTATCTCTGTAACCTCCCCCAGTCCCTAAAACCCTCCCTATCTCTGTAACATCCTGCAGCCCCTAAAACCCTCCCTATCTCTGTAACCTACTCCAGACCCTACAACCCTCCCTATCTCTGTAACCTCCTCCAACTAATACAAACCACCCTATGTCTGTAACCTACTTCAATCCCTACAACCCTATCTCTGTAACCTCCTCCAGCCACACCCCTCCCTATCTCTGTAACCTCCTTCAGTCCCTACAACCCTCCTTATCTTTGTAACCTCCTCCAGCCCCTACAACCCTCCCTATCTCTTTAACCTCCTCCAACTACTACAAACCACCCTATGTCTGTAACCTACTTCAATCCCTACAACCCTATCTCTGTAAACTCCTCCAGCCACAACCCTCCCTATCTCTGTAACCTCCTTCAATCCCTACAAACCTCCCTATCACTGTAATCTCCTCCAGCCCCTACAACCCTCCCTATCTATGTAACCTCCTCCAGCTCCAACCCTCCGTAATTCTGTAACCTCCTCCAGCTCCTACATCCCTCCCTATCTCTGTAACCTCCTCCACCTCCTACAACCCTACCTATCTCTGTAACCTCCTCCAGCTCCTACAACCCTCTGTACCACTGTAACCTCCTCCAGCTACTACAACCCTCCGTATCTCTGTAACCTCCTCCAGCTCCTACATACCTCCCTATCTGTGTAACCTCCTCCAACTACTACAACCCTCCCTATCTCAGTAACCTCCTTCAATCTCTACAACCCTCCCTATCTCTGTAACCTCCTCCAGCCAATACACCACTCCCATCTCTGTAACCTCCTTCAATCCCTACAGCCCTCCCTATCTCTGTAACTTCCTCCAGCACCTACAGCCCTCCCTATCTCTGTAACCTCCTTCAATCCCTACAACCCTCCCCATCTCTGTAACCTCCTCCAGCCCCTACAACCCTCCCCATCTCTGTAACCTTCCAGCACTCCCTATCTCTGTAAACTCCTCCAGCCCCTACAACCCTCCCTATCTCTGTAACCTCCTTCAATCCCTACAACCCTCCCTATCTCTGTAACCTCCTCCAGCCCCGACAACCCTCCCTATCTCTGTAACCTCCTTCAATCCCTACAACCCTCCCTATCTCTGTAACCTCCTCCAGCCTCTACAACCCTCCCTACCTCTTTAACCTCCTCCAATCCCTACAAACCTGCCTATCTCTGTAACCTCCTCCAGAACCTACAACCCTATCTCTGAACCTCCTCCAGCTGCGACATCCCTCCCTATCTCTGTAACCTCCCGCAGCCCCTAAAACCCTCCCTATCTCAGTAACCTCCCCCAGCCCCTAAAACCCTCCCTATCTCTGTAACCTCCCCCAGCCCCTAAAACCCTCCCTATCTCTGTAACCTCCCCCAGCCCCTAAAACCCTCCCTATCTCTGTAACCTACTCCAGACCCTACAACCCTCCCTATCTCTGTAACCTCCTCCAACTACTACAAACCACCCTATGTCTGTAACCTACTTCAATCCCTACATCCCTATCTCTGTAACCTCCTCCAGCCACAACCCTCCCTATCTCTGTAACCTCCTTCAATCCCTACAAACCTCCCTATCACTGTAATCTCCTCCAGCTCCTACAACCCTCCCTAACTCTGTAACCTCCTCCAGCTCCTGCAATGCTCTGTATCACTGTAACCTCCACCAGCTCCGACAACCCTCTATATCTTTGTAACCTCCTCCAGCTCCTAAATCACTCCCTATCTCTGTAACCTCCTCCAGCCCCTACAACCCTCCCTATCTCTGTAACCTCCTTCAGCCCCTACAACCCTCCCTATCTCTGTAACCCCCCTCCAGCCCCTACAACCCTCCCTATCTCTGTAACTCCTCCAGCCCCTACAACCCTCCCTATCTCTGTAACCCTGCCTCAGCCCTAAAACCCTCCCTAACTCTGTAACCTCCTCCAGCCCTACAACCCCTCCCTATCTCTGTAACCTCCTCCGACTCTACAACCCTCCCTATTCTGTAAGCCTCCAGCCTATATCTGTAACCTCCTCTCAATGCTCCATACAACCCTCCCTATCTCTGTAACCTCCTCCAGCCAATACACCACTCCCTATCTCAGTAACCTCCTCAATCTCTACAACCCTCCCTATCTCTGTAACCTCCTCCAGCCCATACAACCCTCCCATCTCTGTAACCGCCTCCAATCCCTACAACCCTCCCCATCTCTGTAACCTCCTCCAGCCCCTACAACCCTCCCTATCTCTGTAACCTCCTCCAGCCCGTACAACCCTCCCTATCTCTGTAACCTCCTCCAGCCCCGACAACCCTCCCCATCTCTGTAACCGACTCCAGCTCCTACAACCCTCCCTATCTCTGTAAACTGCTGCAACAACTACACCTCTACCTATCTCTGTAACATCCTCCAATCCCTACAACCCTCCCCATCTCTGTAACCTACTCCAGACCCTACGCCCTCCCTATCGCTGTAACCTCCTCCAACTAATACAAACCACCCTATGTCTGTAACCTACTTCAATCCCTACAACCCTATCTCTGTAACCTCCTCCAGCCACAACCCTCCCTATCTCTGTAACCTCCTCCAGCTCCTACAACCCTCTGTATCACTGTAACCTCCTCCAGCACCTACAACCCTCCGTACTTCTGTAACCTCCTCCAGTTCCGACATCCCTCCCTATCTCTGTAACCTCCTCCAGCCCCTACAACCCTCCCTATCTCTGTAACCTCCTTCAATCCCTACAACTCTCCCTATCTCTGTAACCTCCTCAAGGCCCTACAACCCTCACTATCTCTGAAAACTCCTCCAATCCCTACAACCCTCCCTATCTCTGTAACCTCCTCCAATCCCTAAAACACTACCTATCTCTGTAACCTCCAACTACCACAACCCTCCCTATCTCTGAAACCTCCTCCAATCCCTACAACCCTCCCTAACTCTGTAACCACATCCAATCCCTACAACTCTCCCCATCTCTGTAACCCCATCCAGCCCCTAAAACCCTCCCGATCTCTGTAACCTTCCAGCACTCCCTATCTCTGTAGCCTCCTCCAGCCCCTACAACCCTCCCTATCTCTGTAAACTGCTGCAACAACTACACCTCTCCCTATCTCTGTAACATCCTCCAATCCCTACAACCCTCCCCATCTCTGTAACCGACTCCAGACCCTACAACCCTCCCTATCTCTGTAACCTCCTCCAACTAATACAAACCACCCTATGTCTGTAACCTACTTCAATCCCTACAACCCTATCTCTGTAACCTCCTCCAGCCACACCCCTCCCTATCTCTGTAGCCTCCTTCAGTCCCTACAACCCTCCTTATCTTTGTAACCTCCTCCAGCCCCTACAACCCTCCCTATCTCTTTAACCTCCTCCAACTACTACAAACCACCCTATGTCTGTAACCAACTTCAATCCCTACAACCCTATCTCTGTAACCTCCTCCAGCCACAACCCTCCCTATCTCTGTAACCTCCTTCAATCCCTACAAACCTCCCTATCACTGTAATCTCCTCCAGCCCCTACAACCCTCCCTATCTCTGTAACCTCCTCCAGCTCCAACCCTCCGTACTTCTGTAACCTCCTCCAGCTCCTACATCCCTCCCTATCTCTGTAACCTCCTCCACCTCCTACAACCCTACCTATCACTGTAACCTCCTCCAGCTCCTACAACCCTCTGTACCACTGTAACCTCCTCCAGCTACTACAACCCTCCGTACCTCTGTAACCTCCTCCAGATCCTACATACCTCCCTATCTCTGTGACCTCCTCCAACTATTACAACCCACCCTATCTCTGTAACCTCCTTCAATCCCTACAGCCCTCCCTATCTCTGTAACTTCCTCCAGCACCTACAACCCTCCCTATCTCTGTAACCTCCTCCTATCCCTACAACCCTCCCCATCTCTGTAACCTCCTCCAGCCCCTACAATTCTCCCCATCTCTGTAACCTTCAGGCACTCCCTATCTATGTAACCTCCTCCAGCCCCTACAACCATCCCTATCTCTGTAACCTCCTTCTATCCCTACAACCCTCCCTATCTCTGTAACCTCCTCCAGCCCCTACAACCCTCCCTATCTCTGTAACCTCCTTCAATCCCTACAACCCTCCCTATGTCTGTAACCTCCTCCAGCCCCTACAACCCTCCCTAACTCTGTAACCTCCTCCGACTACTACAACCCTCCCTATCTTAGTAACCTCCTCCAATCTCTACTTCCCTCCCTATCTCTGTAACCTGCTCCAGCCAGTACACCCCTGCCTATCACTGTAACCTCCTCCAATCCCTACAATCCTCCCCATCTCTGTAACCTCCTCCAGCCCCTACAACCCTCCCTATCTCTGTAACCTTCCAGCCTTCTCAAACTCTGTAACCTCCTCCAGCTTCTACAACCCACCCTATCTCTGTAAGCTCCCTCTGCCCCTAAAACCCTCCTTATCTCTGTAAACTCCTCCTATCCTTACAACCCTCCCAATCTCTGTAACCTCCTCTTGCCCCATCAACCCTCCCCATCTCTGCAACCTCCTCCAGCCCCTACAACCCTTCCTATCTCTGTAAACTCCTCCAACTACTATAACCCTCCCTCTCTCAGTAACCTCCTTCAATCCGTACAACCCTCCCTATCTCTGTAAACTCCTCCAGCCACTACACCCCTCCCTATCTCTGTAACCTCCTCCAACCCTCCCTATGTAATCTCCTCCAGCTCCAACAACCCTCCCTATCTCTGTAACCTCCTCCAACTACCACAACCCTCCCTGTCTCTGTAACCTCCGCCAAACACAACAACCCTCCCTATCTCTGTAACCTACTCCAACTTCTACAACCCTCCCTATCTCAGAAACCTCCTTCAATCACTACAACCCTCCCTATCTCTGTAACCTCCTCCAGCCAATACACCCCTCCCTAACTCTGTAACCTCCTCCAATCACTACAACCGTCCCCATCTCTGTAACCGCCTCCAGCCCCTACAACCCTACCTATCTCAGTAACCTCCTCCAACCCTCCCTATCTCTGTAATCTCCTCCAGATCCTACAACCCTCCCTATCTCTGTAACCTCCACCAGCACCTACAACCCTCCCTATCTCTGTAACATCCTCCAACTACTACAACCCTCCCTATCTCAGTAACCTCCTTCAAACTCTACAACCCTCCCTATCTCTGCAAACAACTCCAGCTCCTACAACCCTATCTCTCTAAACTCCTCCAGCCCCTACAACCCTCCCTATCTCTGTAACCCCCTCCAACTTCTACAACCCTCCCTATCTCAGTAACCTCCTTCAATCACTAAAACCCTCCCTATCTCTGTAACCTCCTCCAACTACCACAACCCTCCCTGTCTCTGTAACCTTTTCCAACTACTACAACTCTCCCTATCTCTGTAACCTCCTCCAATCACTACAAACGTCCCCATCTCTGTAACCGCCTCCAGCCCCTACAACCCTCCCTATCTCTGTAACCTCCTCCAACCCTCCCTATCTCTGTAACCTCCTCCAACACCTACAACCCTCCCTATCTCTGTAACATGCTCCAACTACTACAACACCCCCTATCTCAGTAACCTCCTTCAATCTCTACAACCCTCCCTATCTCTGTAACCTCCTCCAGCCAGTACACCCCTCCCTATCACTGTAACCTCCTACAATCCCTACAACCCTCCCCATCTCTGTAAACTCCTCCAGCACCTACAAATCTATCTCTGTAATTTTCCAGCTATCAGTAGCTTTGTAACCTCCACCAACCCTCCCGATCTCTGTAACCTCCTTCAATCTCTACAACCCTACCTATCTCTGTAACCTCCTTCAGTCCCTACAACCCTCCCGATCTCTGAAACCTCCTCCAATCCCTACAACCCTCCCTATCTCTGTAACCTCCTCAAGACCCTACACCCCTCCCTAACTCAGTAACCTCCTCCGACAACAACCCTCCCTATCTCAGTAACCTCCTCCAGACCCTACAACCCTCCCTATCTCTGTAAGCTCCTCCAGCCAATACACCCCTCCCATCTCTGTAACTGCCTCCAATCCCTACAACCCTCCCCATCTCTGTAACCTCCTCCAGCCCCTACAACCCTCCCTATCTCTGTAACCTTCCAGCACTCCCTATCTCTGTAACCTCCTCCAACCCCTACAACCCTCCCTATCTCTGTAACCTCCTCCAGCCCGTACAACCCTCCCTATCTCTGTAATCTCCTCCAACCCCTACAACCCTCCCTATCTCTGTAATCTCCCCCAGCCCCTAAAACCCTCCCTATCTCTGTAACCTCCTCCAGCCCCGATAACCCTCCCCATCTCTGTAACCTCCTCCAGCCCCTACAACCCTTGCTATCTCTGTAACCTTCCAGCCCTCCCTATCTCTGTAGCCTCCTCCAGCCCCTACAACCCTCCCTATCTCTGTAAACTGCTGCAACAACTACACCTCTACCTATCTCTGTAACATCCTCCAATCCCTACAACCCTCCCCATCTCTGTAACCTACTCCAGACCCTACGCCCTCCCTATCGCTGTAACCTCCTCCAACTAATACAAACCACCCTATGTCTGTAACCTACTTCAATCCCTACAACCCTATCTCTGTAACCTCCTCCAGCCACAACCATCCCTATCTCTGTAACCTCCTCCAGCCCCTACAACCCACCCTATCTCTGTAACCTCCTCCAACTACCACAAACCACCCTATGTCTGTAACCTACTTCAATCTCTACAACCCTATCTCTGTAACCTCCTCCAGCCACAACCCTCCCTATCTCTGTAACCTCCTTCAATCCCTACAAACCTCCCAATCACTGTAATCTCCTCCAGCCCCTACAGCCCTCCCTATCTCTGTAACTTCCTTCAATCCCTACAACTCTGCCTATCTCTGTAACTGCCTCCAGCTCCTACAACCCTCTGTATCACTGTAACCTCCTCCAGCACCTACAACCCTCCGTACTTCTGTAACCTCCTCCAGTTCCGACATCCCTCCCTAACTCTGTAACCTCCTCCAGCCCCTACAACCCTCCCTATCTCTGTAACCTCCTTCAATCCCTACAACTCTCCCTATCTCTGTAACCTCCTCAAGGCCCTACAACCCTCACTATCTCTGAAAACTCCTCCAATCCCTACAACCCTCCCTATCTCTGTAACCTCCTCCAATCCCTAAAACCCTACCTATCTCTGTAACCTCCAACTACCACAACCCTCCCTATCTCTGAAACCTCCTCCAATCCCTACAACCCTCCCTAACTCTGTAACCGCATCCAAACCCTACAACTCTCCCCATCTCTGTAACCCCATCCAGCCCCTAAAACCCTCCCGATCTCTGTAACCTTCCAGCATTCCCTATCTCTGTAGCCTCCTCCAGCCCCTACAACCCTCCCTATCTCTGTAAACTGCTGCAACAACTACACCTCTCCCTATCTCTGTAACATCCTCCAATCCCTACAACCCTCCCCATCTCTGTAACCGACTCCAGACCCTACAACCCTCCCTATCTCTGTAACCTCCTCCAACTAATACAAACCACCCTATGTCTGTAACCTACTTCAATCCCTACAACCCTATCTCTGTAACCTCCTCCAGCCACACCCCTCCCTATCTCTGTAGCCTCCTTCAGTCCCTACAACCCTCCTTATCTTTGTAACCTCCTCCAACCACTAAAACCCTCCCTATCTCTGTAACCTCCTCCACCTCCTACAACCCTACCTATCACTGTAACCTCCTCCAGCTCCTACAACCCTCTGTACCACTGTAACCTCCTCCAGCTACTACAACCCTCCGTACCTCTGTAACCTCCTCCAGATCCTACATACCTCCCTATCTCTGTGACCTCCTCCAACTATTACAACCCACCCTATCTCTGTAACCTCCTTCAATCCCTACAGCCCTCCCTATCTCTGTAACTTCCTCCAGCACCTACAACCCTCCCTATCTCTGTAACCTCCTCCTATCCCTACAACCCTCCCCATCTCTGTAACCTCCTCCAGCCCCTACAACCCTCCCCATCTCTGTAACCTTCAGGCACTCCCTATCTCTGTACCCTCCTCCAGCCCCTACAAGCATCCCTATCTCTGTAACCTCCTTCTATCCCTACAACCCTCCCTATCTCTGTAACCTCCTCCAGCCCCTACAACCCTCCCTATCTCTGTAACCTCCTTCAATCCCTACAACCCTCCCTATGTCTGTAACCTCCTCCAGCCCCTACAACCCTCCCTAACTCTGTAACCTCCTCCGACTACTACAACCCTCCCTATCTTAGTAACCTCCTCCAATCCCTACAATTCTCCCCATCTCTGTAACCTCCTCCAGCCCCTACAACCCTCCCTATCTCTGTAACCTTCCAGCCTTCTCAAACTCTGTAACCTCCTCCAGCTTCTACAACCCTCCCTATCTCTGTAAGCTCCCTCTGCCCCTAAAACCCTCCTTATCTCTATAAACTCCTCCTATCCTTACAACCCTCCCAATCTCTGTAACCTCCTCTTGCCCCATCAACCCTCCCCATCTCTGCAACCTCCTCCAGCCCCTACAACCCTTCCTATCTCTGTAAACTCCTCCAACTACTATAACCCTCCCTCTCTCAGTAACCTCCTTCAATCCGTACAACCCTCCCTATCTCGGTAAACTCCTCCAGCCACTACACCCCTCCCTATCTCTGTAACCTCCTCCAACCCTCCCTATGTAATCTCCTCCAGCTCCAACAACCCTCCCTATCTCTGTAACCTCCTCCAACTACCACAACCCTCCCTGTCTCTGTAACCTCCGCCAAACACAACAACCCTCCCAATCTCTGTAACCTACTCCAACTTCTACAACCCTCCCTATCTCAGAAACCTCCTTCAATCACTACAACCCTCCCTATCTCTGTAACCTCCTCCAGCCAATACACCCCTCCCTAACTCTGTAACCTCCTCCAATCACTACAACCGTCCCCATCTCTGTAATATCCTCCAGATCCTACAACCCTCCCTATCTCTGTAACCTCCACCAGCACCTACAACCCTCCCTATCTCTGTAACATCCTCCAACTACTACAACCCTCCCTATCTCAGTAACCTCCTTCAAACTCTACAACCCTCCCTATCTCTGTAAACAACTCCAGCTCCTACAACCCTATCTCTCTAAACTCCTCCAGCCCCTACAACCCTCCCTATCTCTGTAACCCCCTCCAACTTCTACAACCCTCCCTATCTCAGTAACCTACTTCAATCACTAAAACCCTCCCTATCTCTGTAACCTCCTCCAACTACCACAACCCTCCCTGTCTCTGTAACCTTTTCCAACTACTACAACTCTCCCTATCTCTGTAACCTCCTCCAATCACTACAAACGTCCCCATCTCTGTAACCGCCTCCAGCCCCTACAACCCTCCCTATCTCTGTAACCTCCTCCAACCCTCCCTATCTCTGTAACCTCCTCCAACACCTACAACCCTCCCTATCTCTGTAACATGCTCCAACTACTACAACACCCCCTATCTCAGGAACCTCCTTCAATCTCTACAACCCTCCCTATCTCTGTAACCTCCTCCAGCCAGTACACCCCTCCCTATCACTGTAACCTCCTCCAATCCCTACAACCCTCCCCATCTCTGAAAACTCCTCCAGCACCTACAAACCAATCTCTGTAATCTTCCAGCTATCAGTAGCTCTGTAACCTCCACCAACCCTCCCGATCTCTGTAAACTCCTTCAATCTCTACAACCCTACCTATCTCTGTAACCTCCTTCAGTCCCTACAACCCTCCCGATCTCTGAAAACTCCTCCAATCCCTACAACACTCCCTATCTCTGTAAACTCCTCAAGACCCTACAACCCTCCCTAACTCTCTAACCTCCTCCGACTACTACAACCCTCCCTATCTCAGTAACCTCCTCCAGACCCTACAACCCTCCCTATCTCTGTAACCTGCTCCAGCCAGTACACCCCTCCCTATCGCTGTAACCTCCTCCAATCCCTACAACCCTCCCCATCTCTGTAACCTCCTCCATCCCCTACAACCCTCCCTATCTCTGTAACCTTCCAGCCATCCCAATCTCTGTAACCTCCTCCAGCCCCTACAAACCTCCCTATCTCTGTAACTTCCTTCAATCCCTACAACCCTCCCTATCTCTGTAACCTCCTCCAGCCCCTACAACCCTCCCTGCCTCTATAACCTCCTCCAATCCCTACAAAACTACCTATCTCTGTAACCTCCTCCAGAACCTACAACCCTATCTCTGAAACTCCTCCAGCTGCCACAACCCTCCCTATCTCTGTAACCTCCCCCAGCCCCTAAAACCCTCCCTATCTCTGTAACCTCCCCCAGCCCCTAAAACCCTCCCTATCTCTGTAACCTCCCCCAGCCCCTAAAACCCTCCCTATCTCTGTAATCTCCCGGAGCCCCTAAAACCCTCCCTATCTCTGTAACCTACTCCAGACCCTATAACCCTCCCTATCTCTGTAACCTCCTCCAACTAATACAAACCACCCTATGTCTGTAACCTACTTCAATCCTTACAACCCTATCTCTGTATCCTCCTCCAGCCACAACCCTTCCTATCTCTGTAACCTCCTTCAGTCCCTACAACCCTCCTTATCTTTGAAACCTCCTCCAGCCCCTACAACTCTCCCTATCTCTGTAACCTCCTCCAACTACTACAAACCACCCTATCTCTGCAACCTACTTCAATCCCTACAACCCTATCTCTGTAACCTCCTCCAGCCACAACCCTCCCTATCTCAGTAACCTCCTTCAATCCCTACAAACCTCCTTATCACTGTAATCTCCTCCAGCTCCTACAACCCTCCCTAACTCTGTAACCTCCTCCAGCTCCTGCAACGCTCTGTATCACTGTAACCCCCAACAGCTCCTACAACCCTCCGTATCTTTGTAACCTCCTCCAGCTCCTAAATCACTCCCTATCTCTGTAACCTCCTCCAGCCCTACAACCCTCCCTATCTCTATAACCTCCTCCAGCCCCTACAACCCACCCTATCTCCGTAACCTCCTCCAACTAATACAAACCACCCTATGTCTGTAACCTACTTCAATCCCTACAAACCTCCCTATCACTGTAATCTCCCCCAGCCCCTAAAACCCTCCCTATCTCTGTAACATCCTGCAGCCCCTAAAACCCTCCCTATCTCTGTAACCTACTCCAGACCCTACAACCCTCCCTATCTCTGTAACCTCCTCCAACTAATACAAACCACCCTATGTCTGTAACCTACTTCAATCCCTACAACCCTATCTCTGTAACCTCCTCCAGCCACACCCCTCCCTATCTCTGTAACCTCCTTCAGTCCCTACAACCCTCCTTATTTTTGTAACCTCCTCCAGCCCCTACAACCCTCCCTATCTATTTAACCTCCTCCAACTACTACAAACCACCCTATGTCTGTAACCTACTTCAATCCCTACAACCCTATCTCTGTAACCTCCTCCAGCCACAACCCTCCCTAACTCTGGAACCTCCTTCAATCCCTACAACTCTCCCTATCTCTGTAACCTCCTCAAGGCCCTACAACCCTCACTATCTCTGAAAACTCCTCCAATCCCTACAACCCTCCCTATCTCTGTAACCTCCTCCAATCCCTAAAACCCTACCTATCTCTGTAACCTCCAACTACCACAACCCTCCCTATCTCTGAAACCTCCTCCAATCCCTACAACCCTCCCTAACTCTGTAACCGCATCCAATCCCTACAACTCTCCCCATCTCTGTAACCCCATCCAGCCCCTAAAACCCTCCCGATCTCTGTATCCTTCCAGCACTCCCTATCTCTGTAGCCTCCTCCAGCCCCTACAACCCTCCCTATCTCTGTAAACTGCTGCAACAACTACACCTCTCCCTATCTCTGTAACATCCTCCAATCCCTACAACCCTCCCCATCTCTGTAACCGACTCCAGACCCTACAACCCTCTCTATCTCTGTAACCTCCTCCAACTAATACAAACCACCCTATGTCTGTAACCTACTTCAATCCCTACAACCCTATCTCTGTAAACTCCTCCAGCCACACCCCTCCCTATCTCTGTAGCCTCCTTCAGTCCCTACAACCCTCCTTATCTTTGTAACCTCCTCCAGCCCCTACAACCCTCCCTATCTCTTTAACCTCCTCCAACTACTACAAACCACCCTATGTCTGTAACCTCCTCCAGCTCCAACCCTCCATACTTCTGTAACCTCCTCCAGCTCCTACATCCCTCCCTATCTCTGTAACCTCCTCCACCTCCTACAACCCTACCTATCACTGTAACCTCCTCCAGCTCCTACAACCCTCTGTACCACTGTAACCTCCTCCAGCTACTACAACCCTCCGTACCTCTGTAACCTCCTCCAGATCCTACATACCTCCCTATCCCTGTGACCTCCTCCAACTATTACAACACACCCTATCTCTGTAACCTCCTTCAATCCCTACAGCCCTCCCTATCTCTGTAACTTCCTCCAGCACCTACAACCCTCCCTATCTCTGTAACCTCCTCCTATCCCTACAACCCTCCCCATCTCTGTAACCTCCTCCAGCCCCTACAACCCTCCCCATCTCTGTAACCTTCAGGCACTCCCTATCTCTGTAACCTCCTCCAGCCCCTACAACCATCCCTATCTCTGTAACCTCCTTCTATCCCTACAACCCTCACTATCTCTGTAACCTCCTCCAGTCCCTACAACCCTCCCTATCTCTGTAACCTCCTTCAATCCCTACAACCCTCCCTATGTCTGTAACCTCCTCCAGCCCCTACAACCCTCCCTATCTCTGTAACCTCCTCCAATCCCTACAACCGTACCTATCTCTGTAAACTCCTCCAGAACCTACAACCCTCCCTATCTCTGTAACCTCCTCCAACTACCACAACCCTCCCTATCTCCGAAAACTCCTCCAATCCCTACAACCCTCCCTAACTCTGTAACCGCATCCAATCCCTACAACACTCCCCATCTCTGTAACCCCATCCAGCCCCTAAAACCCTCCCGATCTCTGTAACCTTCCAGCACTCCCTATCTCTGTAGCCTCCTCCAGCCCCTACAACCCTCCCAATCTCTGTAAACTGCTGCAACAACTACACCTCTCCCTATCTCTGTAACATCCTCCAATCCCTACAACCCTCCCCATCTCTGTAACCGACTCCAGACCCTACAACCCTCCCTATCTCTGTAACCTCCTCCAGCTCCAACCCTCCGTACTTCTGTAACCTCCTCCAGCTCCTACATCCCTCCCTATCTCTGTAACCTCCTCCACCTCCTACAACCCTACCTATCACTGTAACCTCCTCCAGCTCCTACAACCCTCTGTACCACTGTAACCTCCTCCAGCTACTACAACCCTCCGTACCTCTGTAACCTCCTCCAGATCCTACATACCTCCCTATCCCTGTGACCTCCTCCAACTATTACAACACACCCTATCTCTGTAACCTCCTTCAATCCCTACAGCCCTCCCTATCTCTGTAACTTCCTCCAGCACCTACAACCCTCCCTATCTCTGTAACCTCCTCCTATCCCTACAACCCTCCCCATCTCTGTAACCTCCTCCAGCCCCTACAACCCTCCCCATCTCTGTAACCTTCAGGCACTCCCTATCTCTGTAACCTCCTTCTATCCCTACAACCCTCCCTATCTCTGTAACCTCCTCCAGCCCCTACAACCCTCCCTATCTCTGTAACCTCCTTCAATCCCTACAACCCTCCCTATGTCTGTAACCTCCTCCAGCCCCTACAACCCTCCCTACCTCTTTAATCTCCTTCAGTCCCTACACCCCTCCCTATCTCTGTAACCTCCTCCAGCCCCTACAACCCTCCCTATCTCTGTAACCTCCACCAATCCCTACAACCGTACCTATCTCTGTAAACTCCTCCAGAACCTACAACCCTCCCTATCTCTGTAACCTCCTCCAACTACCACAACCCTCCCTATCTCCGAAACCTCCTCCAATCCCTACAACCCTCCCTAACTCTGTAACCGCATCCAATCCCTACAACTCTCCCCATCTCTGTAACCCCATCCAGCCCCTAAAACCCTCCCGATCTCTGTAACCTTCCAGCACTCCCTATCTCTGTAGCCTCCTCCAGCCCCTACAACCCTCCCAATCTCTGTAAACTGCTGCAACAACTACACCTCTCCCTATCTCTGTAACATCCTCCAATCCCTACAACCCTCCCCATCTCTGTAACCGACTCCAGCTCCTACATCCCTCCCTATCTCTGTAACCTCCTCCACCTCCTACAACCCTACCTATCACTGTTACCTCCTCCAGCTCCTACAACCCTCTGTACCACTGTAACCTCCTCCAGCTACTACAACCCTCCGTACCTCTGTAACCTCCTCCAGATCCTACATACCTTCCTATCTCTGTGACGTCCTCCAACTATTACAACACACCCTATCTCTGTAACCTCCTTCAATCCCTACAGCCCTCCCTATCTCTGTAACTTCCTCCAGCACCTACAACCCTCCCTATCTCTGTAACCTCCTCCTATCCCTACAACCCTCCCCATCTCTGTAACCTCCTCCAGCCCCTACAACCCTCCCCATCTCTGTAACCTTCAGGCACTCCCTATCTCTGTAACCTCCTCCAGCCCCTACAACCATCCCTATCTCTGTAACCTCCTTCTATCCCTACAACCCTCCCTATCTCTGTAACCTCCTCCAGCCCCTACAACCCTCCCTATCTCTGTAACCTCCTTCAATCCCTACAACCCTCCCTATGTCTGTAACCTCCTCCAGCCCCTACAACCCTCCCTACCTCTTTAATCTCCTTCAGTCCCTACACCCCTCCCTATCTCTGTAACCTCCTCCAGCCCCTACAACCCTCCCTATCTCTGTAACCTCCTCCAATCCCTACAACCGTACCTATCTCTGTAAACTCCTCCAGAACCTACAACCCTCCCTATCTCTGTAACCTCCTCCAACTACCACAACCCTCCCTATCTCCGAAACCTCCTCCAATCCCTACAACCCTCCCTAACTCTGTAACCGCATCCAATCCCTACAACTCTCCCCATCTCTGTAACCCCATCCAGCCCCTAAAACCCTCCCGATCTCTGTAACCTTCCAGCACTCCCTATCTCTGTAGCCTCCTCCAGCCCCTACAACCCTCCCAATCTCTGTAAACTGCTGCAACAACTACACCTCTCCCTATCTGTGTAACATCCTCCAATCCCTACAACCCTCCCCATCTCTGTAACCGACTCCAGACCCTACAACCCTCCCTATCTCTGTAACCTCCTCCAGCTCCAACCCTCCATACTTCTGTAACCTCCTCCAGCTCCTACATCCCTCCCTATCTCTGTAACCTCCTCCACCTCCTACAACCCTACCTATCACTGTAACCTCCTCCAGCTCCTACAACCCTCTGTACCACTGTAACCTCCTCCAGCTACTACAACCCTCCGTACCTCTGTAACCTCCTCCAGATCCTACATACCTCCCTATCTCTGTGACCTCCTCCAACTATTACAACACACCCTATCTCTGTAACCTCCTTCAATCCCTACAGCCCTCCCTATCTCTGTAACTTCCTCCAGCACCTACAACCCTCCCTACCTCTGTAAACTCCTCCTATCCCTACAACCCTCCCCATCTCTGTAACCTCCTCCAGCCCCTACAACCCTCCCCATCTCTGTAACCTTCAGGCACTCCCTATCTCTGTAACCTCCTCCAGCCCCTACAACCATCCCTATCTCTGTAACCTCCTTCTATCCCTACAACCCTCCCTATCTCTGTAACCTCCTCCAGCCCCTACAACCCTCCCTATCTCTGTAACCTCCTTCAATCCCTACAACCCTCCCTATGTCTGTAACCTCCTCCAGCCCCTACAACCCTCCCTACCTCTTTAATCTCCTTCAGTCCCTACACCCCTCCCTATCTCTGTAACCTCCTCCAGCCCCTACAACCCTCCCTATCTCTGTAACCTCCTCCAATCCCTACAACCGTACCTATCTCTGTAAACTCCTCCAGAACCTACAACCCTCCCTATCTCTGTAACCTCCTCCAACTACCACAACCCTCCCTATCTCCGGAACCTCCTCCAATCCCTACAACCCTCCCTAACTCTGTAACCGCATCCAATCCCTACAACTCTCCCCATCTCTGTAACCCCATCCAGCCCCTAAAACCCTCCCGATCTCTGTAACCTTCCAGCACTCCTATCTCTGTAGCCTCCTCCAGCCCCTACAACCCTCCCTATCTCTTAAACTGCTGCAACAACTACACCTCTCCCTATCTCTGTAACATCCTCCAATCCCTACAACCCTCCCCATCTCTGTAACCAACTCCAGACCCTACAACCCTCCCTATCTCTGTAACCTCCTCCAACTAATACAAACCACCCTATGTCTGTAACCTACTTCAATCCCTACAACCCTATCTCTGTAACCTCCTCCAGCCACACCCCTCCCTATCTCTGTAGCCTCCTTCAGTCCCTACAACCCTCCTTATCTTTGTAACCTCCTCCAGCCCCTACAACCCTCCCTATCTCTTTAACCTCCTCCAACTACTACAAATCACCCTATGTCTGTAACCAACTTCAATCACTACAACCCTATCTCTGTAACCTCCTCCAGCCACAACCCTCCCTATCTCTGTAACCTCCTTCAATCCCTACAAACCTCCCTATCACTGTAATCTCCTCCAGCCCCTACAACCCTCCCTATCTCTGTAACCTCCTCCAGCTCCAACCCTCCGTACTTCTGTAACCTCCTTCAGCTCCTACATACCTCCCTATCTCTGTAACCTCCTCCACCTCCTTCAACCCTACCTATCACTGTAACCTCCTCCAGCTCCTACAACCCTCTGTACCACTGTAACCTCCTCCAGCTACTACAACCCTCCGTACCTCTGTAACCTCCTCCAGATCCTACATACCTTCCTATCTCTGTGACCTCCTCCAACTATTACAACCCACCCTATCTCTGTAACCTCCTTCAATCCCTACAGCCCTCCCTATCTCTGTAACTTCCTCCAGCACCTACAACCCTCCATATCTCTGTAACCTCCTCCTATCCCTACAACCCTCCCCATCTCTGTAACCTCCTCCAGCCCCTACAACCCTCCCCATCTCTGTAACCTTCAGGCACTCCCTATCTCTGTAACCTCCTCCAGCCCCTACAACCATCCCTATCTCTGTAACCTCCTTCTATCCCTACAACCCTCCCTATCTCTGTAACCTCCTCCAGCCCCTACAACCCTCCCTATCTCTGTAACCTCCTTCAATTCCTACAACCCTCCCTATGTCTGTAACCTCCTCCAGCCCCTACAACCCTCCCTACCTCTTTAATCTCCTTCAGTCCCTACACCCCTCCCTATCTCTGTAACCTCCTCCAGCCCCTACAACCCTCCCTATCTCTGTAACCTCCTCCAATCCCTACAACCGTACCTATCTCTGTAAACTCCTCCAGAAACTACAACCCTCCTTATCTCTGTAACCTCCTCCAACTACCACAACCCTCCCTATCTCCGAAACCTCCTCCAATCCCTACAACCCTCCCTAACTCTGTAACCGCATCCAATCCCTACAACTCTCCCCATCTCTGTAACCCCGTCCAGCCCCTAAAACCCTCCTGATCTATGTAACCTTCCAGCACATCCCATCTCTGAACCTCCTCCAGCTTCCACAACCCTCCCTATCTCTGTAACCTCCCCCAGCCCCTAAAACCCTCCCTATCTCTGCAACCTCCCCCAGCCCCTAAAACCCTCCCTATCTCTGTAACCTCCCCCAGCCCCTAAAACCCTCCCTATCTCTGTAACCTCCCCCAGCCCCTAAAACCCTCCCTATCTCTGTAACCTCCCCCAGCCCCTAAAACCCTCCCTATCTCTGTAACCTACTCCAGACCCTACAACCCTCCCTATTCCTGTAACCTCCTCCAATTAATACAAACCACCCTATGTCTGTAACCTACTTCAATCCCTACAACCCTATCTCTGTAACCTCCTCCAGCCACACCCCTCCCTATCTCTGTAACCTCCTTCAGTCCCTCCAACCCTCCTTATCTTTGAAACCTCCTCCAGCCCCTACAACACTCCCTATCTCTTTAACCTCCTCCAACTACTACAAACCACCCTACGTCTGTAACCTACTTCAATCCCTACAACCCTAACTCTGTAACCTCCTCCAGCCACAACCCTCCCCATCTCTGTAACCTCCTCCACCTCCTACAACCCTACCTATCTCTGTAACCTCCTCCAGCTCCTACAACCCTCTGTACCACTGTAACCTCCTCCAGCTACTACAACCCTCCGTATATCTGTAACATCCTCCAGCTCCAACATACCTCCCTACCTCTGTAATCTCCTCCAACTACTACAACCCACCCTATCTCTGTAACCTCCTTCAATCCCTACAACCCTCCCTATCTCTGTAACTTCCTCCAGCACCTACAACCCTCCCTATCTCTGTAACCTCCTTCAATCCCTACAACCCTCCCTATCTCTGTAACCTCCTCCTATCCCTACAACCCTCTCCATCTCTGTAACCTCCTCCAGCCCCTACAACCCTCCCTATCTCTGTAACCTCCCCCAGCCCCTAAAACCCTCCCTATCTCTGTAACCTCCCCCAGCCCCTACAAACCTCCCTATCTCTGTAACCTCCCCCAGCCCCTAAAACCCTCCCTATCTCTGTAACCTACTCCAGACCCTACAACCCTCCCTATCTCTGTAACCTCCTCCAACTAATACAAACCACCCTATGTCTGTAACCTACTTCAATCCCTACAACCCTATCTCTGTAAAATCCTCCAGCCACAACCCACCCTATCTCTGTAACCTCCTTCAGTCCCTACAACCCTCCTTATCTTTGAAACCTCCTCCAGCCCCTACAACCCTCCCTATCTCTGTAACCTCCTTCAATCCCTACAAACCTCCCTGTCACTGTAATCTCCTCCAGCTCATACAACACTCCCTAACTCTGTAACCTCCTCCACCTCCTACAACGCTCTGTATCACTGTAACCTCCACCAGCTCCTACAAACCTCCCTATCTTTGTAACCTCCTCCAGCTCCTAAATCACTCCCTATCTCTGTAACCTCCTCCAGCCCCTACAACCGTCCCTATCTCTGTAACCTCCTCCAGCCCCTACAACCCTCCCTATCTCTATAACCTCCTCCAGTCCCTACAAACCTCCCGATCTCTGAAAGCTCCTCCAATCCCTACAACCCTATCTCTGTAACCTCCTCCAGACCCTACAACCCTCCCTATCTCTGTAACCTCCTCCAGACTCTACAACCCTCCCTATGTCTGTAAGCCTCCAGCCCAATATCTGTAACCTCCTCCAACGCTCCATATCTCTGTAACCTCCTCCAGACCCTACAACCCTCCCTATCTGTGTAACCTCCTCCAACTACTACAACCCTCCCTATCTCAGTAACCTCCTTCAATCTCTACAACCCTCCCTATCTCTGTAACCTCCTCCAGCCAATACACCCCTCCCATCTCTGTAACCGCCTCCAATCCCTACAACCCTCCCTATCTCTGTAACCTTCCAGCACTCCCTATCTCTGTAACCTCCTTCAGTCCCTACAACCCTCCCTATCTCTGTAACCTCCTCCTATCCCTACAACCCACCCCATCTCTGTAACCTCCTCCAGCCCCTACAACCCTCCTCATCTCTGTAACCTTCCAGCACTCCCTATCTCTGTAACCTCCTCCAGCCCCTACAACCCTCCCTATCTCTGTAACCTCCTTCAATCCCTACAACCCTCCCTATCACTGTAACCTGCTCCAGCCCCTACAACCCTCCCTATCTCTGTAACCTCCTTCAATCCCTACAACCCTCCCTATCTCTGTAACCTCCGCCAGCCCCTACAACCCTCCCTACCTCTTTAACCTCCTCCGATCCCTACAAACCTATCTCTGTAACCTCCTCCAGAACCTACACCCCTATCTCTGAACCTCCTCCAGCTGCCACAACCCTCCCTATATCTGTAACCTCCTCCAACCCCTACAACCCTCCCTATCTCTGTAACCTCCCCCAGCCCCTAAAACCCTCCCTATCTCTGTAACCTCCTCCAGCCCCGACAACCCTCCCCATCTCTGTAACCTCCTCCAGCCCCTACAACCCTTGCTATCTCTGTAACCTTCCAGCCCTCCCTATCTCTGTAGCCTCCTCCAGCCCCTACAACCCTCCCTATCTCTGTAAACTGCTGCAACAACTACACCTCTACCTATCTCTGTAACATCCTCCAATCCCTACAACCCTCCCCATCTCTGTAACCTACTCCAGACCCTACACCCTCCCTATCTCTGTAACCTCCTCCAACTAATACAAACCACCCTATGTCTGTAACCTACTTCAATCCCTACAACCCTATCTCTGTAACCTCCTCCAGCCACAACCCTCCCTATCTCTGTAACCTCCTTCAATCCCTACAAACCTCCCAATCACTGTAATCTCCTCCAGCCCCTACAGCCCTCCCTATCTCTGTAACTTCCTTCAATCCCTACAACTCTGCCTATCTCTGTAACCGCCTCCAGCTCCTACAACCCTCTGTATCACTGTAACCTCCTCCAGCACCTACAACCCTCCGTACTTCTGTAACCTCCTCCAGTTCCAACATCCCTCCCTATCTCTGTAACCTCCTCCAGCCCCTACAACCCTCCCTATCTCTGTAATCTCCTTCAATCCCTACAACTCTCCCTATCTCTGTAACCTCCTCAAGGCCCTACAACCCTCACTATCTCTGAAAACTCCTCCAATCCCTACAACCCTCCCTATCTCTGTAACCTCCTCCAATCCCTAAAACCCTACCTATCTCTGTAACCTCCAACTACCACAACCCTCCCTATCTCTGAAACCTCCTCCAATCCCTACAACCCTCCCTAACTCTGTAACCGCATTCAATCCCTACAACTCTCCCCATCTCTGTAACCCCATCCAGCCCCTAAAACCCTCCCGATCTCTGTAACCTTCCAGCACTCCCTATCTCTGTAGCCTCCTCCAGCCCCTACAACCCTCGCTATCTCTGTAAACTGCTGCAACAACTACACCTCTCCCTATCTCTGTAACATCCTCCAATCCCTACAACCCTCCCCATCTCTGTAACCGACTCCAGACCCTACAACCCTCCCTATCTCTGTAACCTCCTCCAACTAATACAAACCACCCTATGTCTGTAACCTACTTCAATCCCTACAACCCTATCTCTGTAACCTCCTCCAGCCACACCCCTCCCTATCTCTGTAGCCTCCTTCAGTCCCTACAACCCTCCTTATCTTTGTAACCTCCTCCAGCCCCTACAACCCTCCCTATCTCTTTAACCTCCTCCAACTACTACAAACCACCCTATGTCTGTAACCAACTTCAATCCCTACAACCCTATCTCTGTAACCTCCTCCAGCCACAACCCTCCCTATCTCTGTAACCTCCTTCAATCCCTACAAACCTCCCTATCACTGTAATCTCCTCCAGCCCCTACAACCCTCCCTATCTCTGTAACCTCCTCCAGCTCCAACCCTCCGTACTTCTGTAACCTCCTCCAGCTCCTACATCCCTCCCTATCTCTGTAACCTCCTCCACCTCCTACAACCCTACCTATCACTGTAACCTCCTCCAGCTCCTACAACCCTCTGTACCACTGTAACCTCCTCCAGCTACTACAACCCTCCGTACCTCTGTAACCTCCTCCAGATCCTACATACCTCCCTATCTCTGTGACCTCCTCCAACTATTACAACCCACCCTATCTCTGTAACCTCCTTCAATCCCTACAGCCCTCCCTATCTCTGTAACTTCCTCCAACTGCTACAACCCACCCTATCTCTGTAACATCCTTCAATCCCTACAACCCTCCCTATCTCTGTAACTTCCTCCAGCACCTACAACCCTCCCTATCTCTGTAACCTCCTTCAATCCCTACAACCCTCCCTATCTCTGTAACCTCCTCCTATCCCTACAACCCTCCCCATCTCTGTAACCTCCTCCAGCCCCTACAACCCTCCCTATCTCTGTAACCTCCCCCAGCCCCTAACCCCTCCCTATCTCTGTAACCTCCCCCAGCCGCTACAGACCTCCCTATCTCTGTAACCTCCCCCAGCCCCTAAAACCCTCCCTATCTCTGTAACCTCCCCCAGCCCCTAAAACCCTCCCTATCTCTGTAACCTACTCCAGACCCTACAACCCTCCCTATCTCTGTAACCTCCTCCAACTAATACAAACCACCCTTTGTCTGTTACCTACTTAAATCCCTACAACCCTATCTCTGTAACCTCCTCCAGCCACAACCCTCCCTATCTCTGTAACCTCCTTCAGTCCCTACAACCCTCCTTATCTTTGAAACCTCCTCCAGCCCCTACAACTCTCCCTATCTCTGTAACCTCCTCCAACTACTACAAACCACCCTATGTCTGTAACCTACTTCAATCCCTACAACCCTATCTCTGTAACCTCCTCCAGCCACAACCCTACCTATCTCTGTAACCTCCTTCAATCCCTACAAACCTCCCTGTCACTGTAATCTCCTCCAGACTCTACAACCCTCCCTATGTCTGTAAGCCTCCAGCCCAATATCTGTAACCTCCTCCAACGCTCCATATCTCTGTAACCTCCTCCAGACCCTACAACCCTCCCTATCTCTGTAACCTCCTCCAGCCCCTACAACCCTCCCTATCTCTGTAACCTCCTCCAGCCCCTACAACCCGCCCTATCTCTGTAACCTCCTCCGGCTCCTAAAACCCTCCCTATCTCCGTAACCTCCTTCAGTCCCTACAAACCTCCCGATCTCTGAAAGCTCCTCCAGACTCTACAACCCTCCCTATCTCTGTAAGCCTCCAGCCCTATATCTGTAACCTCCTCCAACGCTCCATATCTCTGTAACCTCCTCCAGACCCTACAACCCTCCCTATCTGTGTAACCTCCTCCAACTACTACAACCCTCCCTATCTCAGTAACCTACTTCAATCTCTACAACCCTCCCTATCTCTGTAACCTCCTCCAGCGAATACACCCCTCCCATCTCTGTGACCGCCTCCAATCCCTACAACCCTCCCGATCTCTGTAACCTCCTCCAGCCCCTACAACCCTCCCTATCTCTGTAACCTTCCAGCACTCCCTATCTCTGTAACCTCCTTCAGTCCCTACAACCCTCCCTTTCTCTGAAACCTCCTCCAATGCCTACAACCCTCCCTATCTCTGTAACCTCCTCCAGACCCTACAACCCTCCCTATCTCTGTAACCTCCTCCAACTACTACAACCCTCCCTATCTCTGTAACCTCCTCCAGCCCCTGCAACCCTCCCTATCTCTGTATCCTTCCAGCACTCCCTATCTCTGTAACCACCTCCAGCCCCTACAACCCTCCCTATCTCTGTAACCTCCTTCAATCCCTACAACCCTCCCTATGTCTGTAACCTCCTCCAGCCCCTACAACCCTCCCTACCTCTTTAACCTCCTTCAGTCCCTACACCCCTCCCTATTTCTGTAAACTCCTCCAGCCCCTACAACCCTCCCTATCTCAGTAACCTCCTCCAATCCCTAAAACCCTCCCTATCTCTGTAACCTCCTTCAATCCCTACAACACTCCCTATGTCTGTAACATCCTCCAGCCCCTACAACCCTCCCTACATCTGTAACCTCCTCCAATCCCTACAACCCTCTCTATCTCTGTAACCTCCTCCAACTACCACAACCCTCCCTATCTCTGAAACCTCCTCCAATCCCTACAACCCTCCCTAACTCTGTAATCGCATCCAATCCCTACAACTCTCCCCATCTCTGTAACCCCGTCCAGCCCCTAAAACCCTCCTGATCTCTGTAACCTTCCAGCACTTCCTATCTCTGAACCTCCTCCAGCTTCCACAACCTCCCTATCTCTGTAACCTCCCCCAGCCCCTAAAACCCTCCCTATCTCTGTAACCTCCTCCAGACCCTACAACCCTCCCTACCTCTTTAATCTCCTTCAGTCCCGACACCCCTCCCTATCTCTGTAACCTCCTCCAGCCCCTACAACCCTCCCTATCTCTGTGACCTCCTCCAACTATTACAACCCACCCTATCTCTGTAACCTCCTTCAATCCCTACAGCCCTCCCTATCTCTGTAACTTCCTCCAACTGCTACAACCCACCCTATCTCTGTAACATCCTTCAATCCCTACAACCCTCCCTATCTCTGTAACTTCCTCCAGCACCTACAACCCTCCCTATCTCTGTAACCTCCTTCAATCCCTACAACCCTCCCTATCTCTGTAACCTCCTCCTATCCCTACAACCCTCCCCATCTCTGTAACCTCCTCCAGCCCCTACAACCCTCCCTATCTCTGTAACCTCCCCCAGCCCCTAACCCCTCCCTATCTCTGTAACCTCCCCCAGCCGCTACAGACCTCCCTATCTCTGTAACCTCCCCCAGCCCCTAAAACCCTCCCTATCTCTGTAACCTCCCCCAGCCCCTAAAACCCTCCCTATCTCTGTAACCTACTCCAGACCCTACAACCCTCCCTATCTCTGTAACCTCCTCCAACTAATACAAACCACCCTTTGTCTGTTACCTACTTAAATCCCTACAACCCTATCTCTGTAACCTCCTCCAGCCACAACCCTCCCTATCTCTGTAACCTCCTTCAGTCCCTACAACCCTCCTTATCTTTGAAACCTCCTCCAGCCCCTACAACTCTCCCTATCTCTGTAACCTCCTCCAACTACTACAAACCACCCTATGTCTGTAACCTACTTCAATCCCTACAACCCTATCTCTGTAACCTCCTCCAGCCACAACCCTACCTATCTCAGTAACCTCCTTCAATCCCTACAAACCTCCCTGTCACTGTAATCTCCTCCAGCTCATACAACACTCCCTAACTCTGTAACCTCCACCAGCTCCTACAACCCTCCATATCTTTGTAACCTCCTCCAGCTCCTAAATCACTCACTATCTCTGTAACCTCCTCCAGCCCATACAACCCTCCCTATCTCTGTAACCTCCTCCGGCCCCTACAACCCTCCCTATCTCTATAACCTCCTCCAGCTCCTAAAACCCTCCCTATCTCCGTAACCTCCTTCAGTCCCTACAAACCTCCCGATCTCTGAAAGCTCCTCCAGACTCTACAACCCTCCCTATCTCTGTAACCTCCTCCAGACCCTACAACCCTCCCTATCTGTGTAACCTCCTCCAACTACTACAACCCTCCCTATCTCTGTAACCTCCTTCAGTCCCTACAACCCTCCCTTTCTCTGAAACCTCCTCCAATGCCTACAACCCTCCCTATCTCTGTAACCTCCTCCAGACCCTACAACCCTCCCTATCTCTGTAACCTCCTCCAACTACTACAACCCTCCCTATCTCTGTAACCTCCTCCAGCCCCTGCAACCCTCCCTATCTCTGTATCCTTCCAGCACTCCCTATCTCTGTAACCACCTCCAGCCCCTACAACCCTCCCTATCTCTGTAACCTCCTTCAATCCCTACAACCCTCCCTATGTCTGTAACCTCCTCCAGCCCCTACAACCCTCCCTACCTCTTTAACCTCCTTCAGTCCCTACACCCCTCCCTATTTCTGTAAACTCCTCCAGCCCCTACAACCCTCCCTATCTCAGTAACCTCCTCCAATCCCTAAAACCCTCCCTATCTCTGTAACCTCCTTCAATCCCTACAACACTCCCTATGTCTGTAACATCCTCCAGCCCCTACAACCCTCCCTATCTCTGTAACCTCCTCCAATCCCTACAACCCTCTCTATCTCTGTAACCTCCTCCAACTACCACAACCCTCCCTATCTCTGAAACCTCCTCCAATCCCTACAACCCTCCCTAACTCTGTAATCGCATCCAATCCCTACAACTCTCCCCATCTCTGTAACCCCGTCCAGCCCCTAAAACCCTCCTGATCTCTGTAACCTTCCAGCACTTCCTATCTCTGAACCTCCTCCAGCTTCCACAACCCTCCCTATCTCTGTAACCTCCCCCAGCCCCTAAAACCCTCCCTATCTCTGTAACCTCCTCCAGCCCCTACAACCCTCCCTACCTCTTTAATCTCCTTCAGTCCCGACACCCCTCCCTATCTCTGTAACCTCCTCCAGCCCCTAAAACCCTCCCTATCTCTGTAACCTCCTCCAGACCCTACAACCCTCCCTACCTCTTTAATCTCCTTCAGTCCCGACACCCCTCCCTATCTCTGTAACCTCCTCCAGCCCCTACAACCCTCCCTATCTCTGTGACCTCCTCCAACTATTACAACCCACCCTATCTCTGTAACCTCCTTCAATCCCTACAGCCCTCCCTATCTCTGTAACTTCCTCCAACTGCTACAACCCACCCTATCTCTGTAACATCCTTCAATCCCTACAACCCTCCCTATCTCTGTAACTTCCTCCAGCACCTACAACCCTCCCTATCTCTGTAACCTCCTTCAATCCCTACAACCCTCCCTATCTCTGTAACCTCCTCCTATCCCTACAACCCTCCCCATCTCTGTAACCTCCTCCAGCCCCTACAACCCTCCCTATCTCTGTAACCTCCCCCAGCCCCTAACCCCTCCCTATCTCTGTAACCTCCCCCAGCCGCTACAGACCTCCCTATCTCTGTAACCTCCCCCAGCCCCTAAAACCCTCCCTATCTCTGTAACCTCCCCCAGCCCCTAAAACCCTCCCTATCTCTGTAACCTACTCCAGACCCTACAACCCTCCCTATCTCTGTAACCTCCTCCAACTAATACAAACCACCCTTTGTCTGTTACCTACTTAAATCCCTACAACCCTATCTCTGTAACCTCCTCCAGCCACAACCCTACCTATCTCTGTAACCTCCTTCAATCCCTACAAACCTCCCTATCACTGTAATCTCCTCCAGACTCTACAACCCTCCCTATGTCTGTAAGCCTCCAGCCCAATATCTGTAACCTTCTCCAACGCTCCATATCTCTGTAACCTCCTCTAGACCCTACAACCCTCCATATCTTTGTAACCTCCTCCAGCTCCTAAATCACTCCCTATCTCTGTAACCTCCTCCAGCCCCTACAACCCTCCCTATCTCTGTAACCTCCTCCGGCTCCTAAAACCCTCCCTATCTCCGTAACCTCCTTCAGTCCCTACAAACCTCCCGATCTCTGAAAGCTCCTCCAGACTCTACAACCCTCCCTATCTCTGTAAGCCTCCAGCCCTATATCTGTAACCTCCTCCAACGCTCCATATCTCTGTAACCTCCTCCAGACCCTACAACCCTCCCTATCTGTGTAACCTCCTCCAACTACTACAACCCTCCCTATCTGTGTAACCTCCTCCAACTACTACAACCCTCCCTATCTCAGTAACCTCCTCCAATCCCTACAACCCTCCCTAACTCTGTAATCGCATCCAATCCCTACAACTCTCCCCATCTCTGTAACCCCATCCAGCCCCTAAAACCCTCCTGATCTCTGTAACCTTCCAGCACTTCCTATCTCTGAACCTCCTCCAGCTTCCACAACCCTCCCTATCTCTGTAACCTCCCCCAGCCCCTAAAACCCTCCCTATCTCTGTAACCTCCTCCAGACCCTACAACCCTCCCTACCTCTTTAATCTCCTTCAGTCCCGACACCCCTCCCTATCTCTGTAACCTCCTCCAGCCCCTACAACCCTCCCTATCTCTGTGACCTCCTCCAACTATTACAACCCACCCTATCTCTGTAACCTCCTTCAATCCCTACAGCCCTCCCTATCTCTGTAACTTCCTCCAACTGCTACAACCCACCCTATCTCTGTAACATCCTTCAATCCCTACAACCCTCCCTATCTCTGTAACTTCCTCCAGCACCTACAACCCTCCCTATCTCTGTAACCTCCTTCAATCCCTACAACCCTCCCTATCTCTGTAACCTCCTCCTATCCCTACAACCCTCCCCATCTCTGTAACCTCCTCCAGCCCCTACAACCCTCCCTATCTCTGTAACCTCCCCCAGCCCCTAACCCCTCCCTATCTCTGTAACCTCCCCCAGCCGCTACAGACCTCCCTATCTCTGTAACCTCCCCCAGCCCCTAAAACCCTCCCTATCTCTGTAACCTCCCCCAGCCCCTAAAACCCTCCCTATCTCTGTAACCTACTCCAGACCCTACAACCCTCCCTATCTCTGTAACCTCCTCCAACTAATACAAACCACCCTTTGTCTGTTACCTACTTAAATCCCTACAACCCTATCTCTGTAACCTCCTCCAGCCACAACCCTCCCTATCTCTGTAACCTCCTTCAGTCCCTACAAACCTCCTTATCTTTGAAACCTCCTCCAGCCCCTACAACTCTCCCTATCTCTGTAACCTCCTCCAACTACTACAAACCACCCTATGTCTGTAACCTACTTCAATCCCTACAACCCTATCTCTGTAACCTCCTCCAGCCACAACCCTACCTATCTCTGTAACCTCCTTCAATCCCTACAAACCTCCCTGTCACTGTAATCTCCTCCAGCTCATACAACACTCCCTAACTCTGTAACCTCCACCAGCTCCTACAACCCTCCATATCTTTGTAACCTCCTCCAGCTCCTAAATCACTCACTATCTCTGTAACCTCCTCCAGCCCATACAACCCTCCCTATCTCTGTAACCTCCTCCGGCCCCTACAACCCTCCCTATCTCTATAACCTCCTCCAGCTCCTAAAACCCTCCCTATCTCCGTAACCTCCTTCAGTCCCTACAAACCTCCCGATCTCTGAAAGCTCCTCCAGACTCTACAACCCTCCCTATCTCTGTAAGCCTCCAGCCCTATATCTGTAACCTCCTCCAACGCTCCATATCTCTGTAACCTCCTCCAGACCCTACAACCCTCCCTATCTGTGTAACCTCCTCCAACTACTACAACCCTCCCTATCTCAGTAACCTCCTTCAATCTCTACAACCCTCCTATCTCTGTAACCTCCTCCAGCGAATACACCCCTCCCATCTCTGTGACCGCCTCCAATCCCTACAACCCTCCCGATCTCTGTAACCTCCTCCAGCCCCTACAACCCTCCCTATCTCTGTAACCTTCCAGCACTCCCTATCTCTGTAACCTCCTTCAGTCCCTACAACCCTCCCTTTCTCTGAAACCTCCTCCAATGCCTACAACCCTCCCTATCTCTGTAACCTCCTCCAGACCCTACAACCCTCCCTATCTCTGTAACCTCCTCCAACTACTACAACCCTCCCTATCTCTGTAACCTCCTCCAGCCCCTGCAACCCTCCCTACGTCTGTAACCTCCTCCAGCCCCTACAACCCTCCCTATCTCTGTAACCTCCTTCAATCCCTACAACCCTCCCTATGTCTGTAACCTCCTCCAGCCCCTACAACCCTCCCTACCTCTTTAACCTCCTTCAGTCCCTACACCCCTCCCTATTTCTGTAAACTCCTCCAGCCCCTACAACCCTCCCTATCTCAGTAACCTCCTCCAATCCCTAAAACCCTCCCTATCTCTGTAACCTCCTTCAATCCCTACAACACTCCCTATGTCTGTAACATCCTCCAGCCCCTACAACCCTCCCTACCTCTGTAACCTCCTCCAATCCCTACAACCCTCTCTATCTCTGTAACCTCCTCCAACTACCACAACCCTCCCTATCTCTGAAACCTCCTCCAATCCCGAACAACCCTCCCTAACTCTGTAATCGCATCCAATCCCTACAACTCTCCCCATCTCTGTAACCCCGTCCAGCCCCTAAAACCCTCCTGATCTCTGTAACCTTCCAGCACTTCCTATCTCTGAACCTCCTCCAGCTTCCACAACCCTCCCTATCTCTGTAACCTCCTCCAGCCCCTACAACCCTCCCTACCTCTTTAATCTCCTTCAGTCCCGACACCCCTCCCTATCTCTGTAACCTCCTCCAGCCCCTACAACCCTCCCTATCTCTGTAACCTCCTCCAATCCCTACAACCGTACCTATCTCTGTAACCTCCTCCAGAACCTACAACCCTCCCTATCTCTGTAACCTCCTCCAACTACCACAACCCTCCCTATCTCTGAAACCTCCTCCAATCCCTACAACCCTCCCTAACTCTGTAACCGCATCCAATCCCTACAACTCTCCCCATCTCTGTAACCTCCCCCAGCCGCTAAAACCCTCCCTATCTCTGTAACCTCCCCCACCCCTAAAACCCTCCCTATCTCTGTAACCTACTCCAGACCCTACAACCCTCCCTATCTCTGTAACCTCCTCCAACTAATACAAACCACCCTATGTCTGTAACCTACTTCAATCCCTACAACCCTATCTCTGTAACCTCCTCCAGCCACACCCCTCCCTATCTCTGTAACCTCCTTCAGTCCCTACAACCCTCCTTATCTTTGTAACCTCCTCCAGCCCCTACAACCCTCCCTATCTCTTTAACCTCCTCCAACTACTACAAACCACCCTATGTCTGTAACCAACTTCAATCCCTACAACCCTATCTCTGTAACCTCCTCCAGCCACAACCCTCCCTATCTCCGTAACCTCCTTCAATCCCTACAAACCTCCCTATCACTGTAATCTCCTCCAGCCCCTACAACCCTCCCTATCTATGTAACCTCCTCCAGCTCCAACCCTCCGTACTTCTGTAACCTCCTCCAGCTCCTACATCCCTCCCTATCTCTGTAACCTCCTCCACCTCCTACAACCCTACCTATCTCTGTAACCTCCTCCAGCTCCTACAACCCTCTGTACCACTGTAACCTCCTCCAGCTACTACAACCCTCCCTATCTCAGTAACCTCCTTCAATCTCTACAACCCTCCCTATCTCTGTAACCTCCTCCAGCGAATACACCCCTCCCATCTCTGTAACCGCCTCCAATCCCTACAACCCTCCCCATCTCTGTAACCTCCTCCAGCCCCTACAACCCTCCCTATCTCTGTAACCTTCCAGCACTCCCTATCTCTGTAACCTCCTTCAGTCCCTACAACCCTCCCTTTCTCTGAAACCTCCTCCAATCCCTACAACCCTCCCTATCTCTGTAACCTCCTCCAGACCCTACAACCCTCCCTATCTCTGTAACCTCCTCCAACTACTACAACCCTCCCTATCTCTGTAACCACCTCCAATCCCTACAACCCTCCCCATCTCTGTAACCTCCTCCAGCCCCTGCAACCCTCCCTATCTCTGTAACCTTCCAGCACTCCCTATCTCTGTAACCTCCTCCAGCCCCTACAACCCTCCCCATCTCTGTAAACTCCTCCAGCCCCTACAACCCTCCCTATCTCTGTAACCTCCTCCAGCCCCGACAACCCTCCCTATCTCTGTAACCTCCTCCAGCCTCTACAACCCTATCTCTGTAACCTCCTCCAGCACCTACAACCTTCCCTATCTTTGTAACTTCCTCCAGCCCCTACAACCCTCCGAGGTCTCTGCTCTCCTCCAATTCCGGCCTCTTGACCATCCCCCAATTCCCATCGCTCCACCAATGGCGGCCGTGCCTTCAGCTGCCTGGGGCCCTGATCTCTGGAATTCCCTCTCTAAACCTCCCCCCCACCCCCCCACCAACCCCCACTCTCTGTCTCTTTCTCTCGCTCTCTCCCAGCGCTGGCAGCTTCAGTGATGCAAAGCATGAGTGTTAGCACAGTCTTGGGATATTACAGCCCAAGAGGCCATTCGGTCCTTCATACCTATGCTGGCTCTTTGCAAGATCTGTCCAATTAGTCCCCACTCTCCCCCCTGCTCTTTCCCCCACAGACCTGCAAATTTTTTTCCCTTTCAAGTATTTCTCCAAATCCCCCCTTTTGAAAGTTCCTATTGAATCTGCTTCCACCGCCCTTTCAGGAAGCGCCTTCCAGATCACAACAACTCGCTGTGTCAAAATAAAATTCTCTTCTCCCCCCTCTGGTTATTTTCCCGATTCTCTTCAATCTGAGTCCCTTTGGTCACCGACCCTCCTGCCGCTGGAAACACTTTCTCCTTATTGACTCAATCCAAACCCCCTCATGATTCTGAACACCTCGATTCAATCTCCCCCTTAACGTTCTCTGCTCTAAGGAGAACAATCCCAGTTTCTCCCAGTCTCTCCACATGAACTGAGGATCCTCATCCCTGCGACCATTCGATTGAATCTCCTCTGCACCCTCCCCAAGGCCCCGATCTCCTTCCCAAATCGTGCGGTGACCAGAATTGGACACATTTCCCCAGCTGAGGCCTCACCAGGGATTTATATCGAGGGTTCAGTGACTACTTCCTTCCTCTCGTCAACTTTGGGGTCACGTGCACCACCTCACTCCGGGAGACCGTCCCAACGCAGAAGATGTAGCGGCCGTTCATTGATTGTTGCTTGGCCGACATCCCTCCCTCTTGGCATTGTGGGTGCGCCGCTTTCAAAGAGCCAGCACCGGCGTGATGGGCAGAACGCCCCCCCCCCCCTCTTCTGTGCCGTCAGACTCCAAAATGCTGGCGTTGGAAGCCATTTTGCATTGCCCAATAGCCCCACCTGCTGTTGGAACAGGTGGCCAATGTGGGTCAGAGGGAGGGGAAGGGATGTCGAGACTCCTACCTCAGCTCCACTTCCCCGCCCTATCCCTCAGTGCCCAAAAACCCACCCACCTCAGCCTCGAATATACCCAATGACGGAGCATCCACAGCTCCCCCAAGGGGTGGGTGGTGTGTGAGAATTCCAAAGATTCATGACCCTCCGAGTGAAGACATGTCTCCTCCTCTCCGTCCAAAATGGCCGACCCCTTACCCTGAGACTGTGACCCCCCCCACTCCCACCCCCGAGTTCTAGACTGTCCAGCCGGGTGCGGATATGAGGTGGGGGTGGGGAGCAGACTCTCAGCGTCGAGAGCCCTCTGAGAATTTGATACCTTTCGATGAGGTCGCCCCTCCCGGGGTTGAGGTCCGAGGACGATCGTTGCACTCCCTCGGGGGCAAGTATACCCTTCCCTAGGGCAGGAGAGTAACGCTGTACACAACACCAGAGTCCAATTGGAACAGGGCTTCCTTCCTCTCAAAGCCCACAGAGACGTCCGGGGACTTTATGAAGGTTGGGGGTGGGGGGGGGGGGGGGGGCAGAGAGAGGAGAGAAAATTATCACCACCCCCCCTCTGTTTATAACCACGGCTCGATGGACCTGCACTGCCCTAGCGCCTCTCCCCACCTCGGGACATCCCAAAGCGTTTCACAGCCAATGAAGGGCTTTTTTTGTCTGAATTGTGGTTACTGTTGCACTGTGGGAAAACCCAGCAGCCAATTTGCACATCGCAAGATCCTACAAACAGCCCATGTGATAGTTACCCGGATCTTCTGTTTTTTACTGATGTTGGGTGAGGGATAAATATTCCCGCTCTTCCTCCAAATAGTGGCTGTGGGATCTTTTACACCCACCAGGGAGGCAGATGGGAGTTCAGTTTGATCCCTTTGATAAACTCTCATCTGAGAGACAGTAGCCCCGACAGTGCAGCACTCCCTCAGTACTGACCCAACAGTGCAGCACTCCCTCAGTACTGACCCTCCCACAGTGCAGCGCTCCCTCAGCACTGACCCTCCCACAGTGCAGCGCTCCCTCAGCACTGACCCTCCGACAGTGCAGCGCTCCCTCAGTACTGACCCTCCGGCAGTGCAGCACTCCCTCAGCACTGACTCTCTGACAGTGAGACACTCCCTCAGCACTGACCCTCCGACAGTGCAGCACTCCCTCAGTACTGACCCTCCGACAGTGCAGCACTCCCTCAGTACTGACACTGTGTTAGTGCAGCTCTCCCTCAGTACTGACCCTCCGACAGTGCAGCACTCCCTCAGTACTGACCCTCCGGCAGTGCAGCACTCCCTCAGTACTGACCCACTGACAGTGCAGCACTCCCTCAGCACTGACCCTCCGACAGTGCAGCGCTACCTCAGCACTGACCCTCCGACAGTGCAGCACTCCCTCAGTACTGACCCTCCGGCAGTGCAGCACTCCCTCAGCACTGACCCTCCGACAGTGCAGCACTCCCTCAGCACTGACCATCCGACAGTGCAGCACTCCCTCAGCACTGACCCTCCGACAGTGCAGCACTCCCACAGCACTGACCCTCCGACAGGGGTCCAAATCCCATCACGGCAGCTGGTGGAATTTAAATTCAGATGATAAATCAGGAATTGAAAGCGAATCCCAGTCATGGTGACCATGAAACAATCATCGATTGTCGTAAAAACCCATCTGGGTCACTAATGTCCCTTTAGGGAGGGAAATCTGCCCTCCTTACCCCGGTCTGGCCTACATGTGGCTCCAGACCCCACAGCGATGTGGTTGACTCTTAACTGCCCCCCTGAAATGGCCAAGCAAGCCCTCGGTTCAAGGGCAATTAGGGATGGGCAAGAAAATGCTGGTCCAGCAAGCGACCTCCACATCCTGTGACAGAATAGAATATCGGAAATGGAACGTGTGAATCCGGGCGGGTTAGAGTAACAAAGGGATTTACAAAGGTGATCCCAGAAACGTGGGGGTAAACATATGAGGCCAGGATTGACAGGAGGGGTCTCTTTTCTCTCCTAAAGGGAAGGCTGAAGGGGTGACCTTATCGAGGTCTTTAAAATTCAGAAAGGTTTTGATCGAGTGGATACGGACAGAATGTTTCCTCTTGTGTGTGGGGGAGACCAGAATTAGGGGACCATCGATATAAAATCGTCGCTAATAAATCCAATGGCGAATTCAGGAGAAACCTCTTTACCCAGAGAGTGGGGAGAATGTGGGACTCGCTCCCACAGGGAGTGGTGGAGGTGAATAGTGTCGATGTATTTAAGGGGGAAGCTGGATAAACACACGAGGGGGAGAGGAGTAGAAGGAACAAAACAAAAACAAAAATAGCTGGAAAAACTCAGCAGGTCTGACATCATCTGCAGAGAGGAAAACAGTTAACGTTTCGAGTCCATATGATTCTTCAACAGAACTAAGTAAAAATAGAAGAGAGGTGAAATATAAACTGGTTTAAGGAGGAGGGTGGGACAGGTAGAGCTGGATAGAGGGTCAGTGATAAGGTGGAAATAACCAAAAGATGTCACAGACAAAAGGACAAAGGGGTGTTGACGGTGGTGATATTATCTGAGGAATGTGCTAATGGGGACATTAAGGGTAGAAAGCAGGATGAACAAGTGACAGATAGTCCTAGTGGGGGTGGGGTGGGGGGAAAGGATTGAAATAGGCTAAAAGGTAGAGATAAAACAATGGATGGAAATACATTTAAAAGTAATGGAAATAGGTGGGAAAAGAAAAATCTATATAAATTATTGGAAAAAAAGGGGGGGAAATCGGAAAGGGGGTGGGGATGGAAGAGAGAGTTCATGATCTGCAGTTGTTGAGCTCAATATTCAGTCCGGAAGGCTGTAAAGTGCCTGGTCGGAAGATGAGGTGCTGTTCCTCCAGCTTATCCTCCAGAATAGAAGGATATGGGGATGGGGGGTGAGGGGGAGAGGGGGTGGGGAGGGGGCTCGTGTGGAGCAGGAACACCGGCAGGAAGCAGATGGGCTGAGTGGCCTGTCTCTCTGCTGTACATTCTTGGTAATCCGACGGAGTTGGGTCATCAGCTGATCGACATGTACAAGAGCCCCATGGAGCTGGTCATTAATCTCCCTGTGTAAAAACCCAACCAGACAATTCCTCCTCCTCTCTCTCTCTCTCTCTCCAGCACGAGAACTCTCAATGGAAAGGGGTCTTCCTCATGTGAGGGGTGAAGAGCATTCCTTCAACCAGGAGCCTTGCAAGAATGTACTTGTTTCTTCACGTGTGCGGCCCAGAACCCTCTCCCAGTCACCAGACCGACGCTCAGCAGAACACACCTTAAATCACAACGCAAATAGTTTTCGTGTCACAGCCATAAATGACTCAATAAATCGACTCCCTCCCCATTGACCGGTTACCCATTCAGACACAGCAGAGCCCAGAGCTCGGGGGTTGGGGGGAGCAGGTTCCAGACGATTGGCAAAAGAGGCAGCGGAGACACAGAGGAGGAACTTTCTCCACGCGGCGAGGGGTTAGGATCTGGAACGTTCCGCCCGAGAGTGCGGGGGGAGGCAGATTCAATCGAGGGTTTCCAAAGGGAACAGACAGTGTTACAGGGTCAGGGAAAGGGGACTGAGGTTCGGTAGTAGGGGTGGGGGGACGGGGTGGGGGGGGGATGTAGGACGAGAGGCTCGTGCGGAGAGCCAGCACAGACAGGATGGGCTGAATGGCCTCCTTCTGTGCTGGAACCGTCCGATGATTTTGTCATGGGTCTTTATTTTTGGTGAAAAAGTCCCCTTCGGAGAAACATAATTCACACAACTTTTAACCTGAGTCACGTAGGCAGAGAATAGGGACAGGACCAAAAGATCAGTCATCAGGAGTGTTTTAAAGGAGGAGAGAGATAGAGGCAGAGAGAGAGAGAGACAGGCAAAGAGACAGAGAAAGAGAAACAGAGAGGCAGAGAGAGAGAGAGAGAGAGAGAGAGAGAGCAACACAGGGAGAGAGATAGAGAGAGAAAGAGAGAGCGACACAGGGAGAGAGAGAAAGAGAGAGAGACACACACACAGGGAGAGAGAGAGAGAGAGACGGGGAGGGGCGATAGAGACACACAGGAAGAGAGAGAGACAGAGATGCACAGGGATAGAGAGAGAGACACACACATAGGGGGAGTGAGAGAGACAGGCAGAAAGACAGAGAGGCAGAGAGAGAGAGAGAGAGTGCGACACAGGGATAGAGAGAGACACACAGGGAGACAGAGAGAGAGGCAGAGAGAGAGAGAGAGAGCGACACAGGGATAGAGAGAGACACACAGGGAGACACAGAGAGAGAGGCAGAGAGAGAGAGAGAGCGACACAGGGATAGAGAGAGACACACAGGGAGAGACAGAGAGAGCGACAGAGGGATAGAGAGACACACAGGGATAGAGAGCGAGACACACACACAGGGAGAGAGAGAGAGAGAAAAAGAGAGAAAGGCCCCAGGCAGCTGAAGGCACGGCCGCCAATGGTGGAGCGATGGGAATCGGGGGATGGTCAAAAGGCCGGAATTGGAGGAGCGCAGGGATCTCGGAGGGTTGTAGGGTCTGGTGGAGGTTACACACATAGGGAGGGATGTAGGGACTGGAGGAGGTTACAGAGATAGGGAGGGTTGTAGGGTCTGGAGCAGGTTACAGAGATAGGGAGGGATGTAGGGGCTGGAGGAGGTTACAGAGATAGGGAGGGTTGTAGGGGCTGGTGGAGGTTACAGAGATAGAGAGGGTTGTAGGGGCTGGAGGAGGTTACAGAGATTGATAAGTGGAAAGGATGGCCATCTATGGATTTGAACACGGATCAGGATTTTAAATACAAACAGGAGTCATTGTGAAGCCACTTCAGAACACTGAACTTATGATGCAGGCTAACAAATTCAGTTCCAGTACTGAGGGAGCGCTGCACTGTGGGAGGGTGAGTACTGAGGGAGCGCTGCACTGTGGGAGGGTCAGTACTGAGGGAGCGCTGCACTGTGGGAGGGTGAGTACTGAGGGAGCGCTGCACTGTGGGAGGGTGAGTACTGAGGGAGCGCTGCACTGTGGGAGGGTGAGTACTGAGGGAGCGCTGCACTGTCGGAGGGTCAGTACTGAGGGAGTGCTGCACCGTCAGAGAGTCAGTACTGAGGGAGTGCTGCACTGTCAGAGTGTCAGTACTGAGGGACTGCAGCACTGTCAGAGTGTCAGTACTGAGGGACTGCAGCACTGTCAGAGGGTCAGTACTGAGGGAGTGCTGCACTGTCGGAGGGTCAGTACTGAGGGAGTGCTGCACTGTCAGAGGGTCAGTACTGAGGGAGTGCTGCACTGTCAGAGTGTCAGTACTGAGGGAGTGCTGCACTGTCAGAGGGTCAGTACTGAGGGAGTGCTGCACTGTCAGAGGGTCAGTACTGAGGGAGTGTTGCACCGTCAGAGAGTCAGTACTGAGGGGGTGCAGCACTGTCGGAGGGTCAGTACTGAGGGAGTGCTGCACTGTCGGAGGGTCAGCACTGAGGGAGTTTGGCTACGATGGGCTGAATGGTCTCCTCCTGTGTCGTACGATTCACCCCGCTGAACCTTTGTGGCTTTGATGAAGTCCAGGCCGCACGCGAACTCTTCAGGAGTGTCCGATTCTCGGAGCAAGGAAGGGGTTCAAAGGCCCTACGACCAGAACTGTCGCCGACGTCAACTCGAGGGGACAGGCCCGATCTCCCAGAAACGACAGTCACCCTCCCCAACCCAACTCAACCCAACCCGGAGCCTGAACCTCAGTCCCTCCACGACCTCTTCAGGGGTCAAGGGCCCCTCGAGCGTGGATATCCCCGCGGAAGAGTCCGGAGTGGCCTGATCGCCTGGCCAACCCCTGCAGGCTTGTCCCGTTGCCACGGCGACCCCGCTGGGCCCTCGTTTCCCCTTCCCTGCCCCCCCCCCCCCCCACACCCCACACCCCACAGCCCACCTCCACGGCAGCGCAGGCTGCGGCCTACTCCACCTCTGCGCAGGCTTCGTCAGGGACTAGGCCTCAAGGGCTCCACGTGGGCCCTTCACCAGTCAGTCCCCCCACCCCCCCACCCACCCTCTCCCTCCAACCCTCCCCTCCCCCCCCCCCCCCCCCCGCACTGGAGTCCCAGGGCTTGGCGACCACAGGTGGGCCGGGGCTGGAGGGGGAAGAGGACAGAACAGGCCGCCCTCGAGGCCTAGGCAGCAACGCCCGGGGGTGGGGGGTGGGGAGGTGGGTGGGGGGTGGGGGGTGGGGGGTGGGGGGTGGGGGGTGGGGGGTGGGGGGTGCGAAACCAGGTGGGTGGAGGCGCGCGATGGGCCGAGAGGCCGGGAGAGGTGGCCAATGGCCGCGCTCCGCGGAGTCCCACCTTGCGAGGTGGGCCTCCGCCATTGGTCGGACAAAGACGGTGGGGGGGGAGGGGCAGGTGGTCAAGAGGACAGCCCATTGGCTGTTTTATTTTATTGGGTATATAATATGCCTCAAAAAACATTTGCAATCATCATACTAAATATACACAAGTCCCTAAGTTTCAGCCCCCATTCCCTCCCTCCCTCCCTCCCTCCCCCCATCACCCTGCGCCACTCCCTCGCTCTTTTTGCCTCTCGCTCTTTATTTTTTTTTTCCTTTCCCCCTCCCCCAACCACCCCCCCACCAAAAAAAAAAAAAAAAACTACGAAAAGAAAAAATCCGGAAGCAACGACGGCCGATCCCTCTCGTGGAAAAAAAAAAACGTGAGCAAGATAAAAGAAAAGCATTTGTTGGATTCCTCCACAGGGTTGGAGATGGGTGTGTGGGCATTACTGTCCTGGTACCTCTCCCACCAGCTCAATGCCTCGCTGCTGTAACTGTGCCCGGAGAAGTGCATTCTCATTTTTCAACTCATCGATCTGTCGAGAGAGAGAGAGAGGGAGCGAGAGGGAGCGAGAAGGAGAGAGAGAGAGAGAGAGAGAGAGAGGGAGGGAGGGAGCGAGAGGGAGCGAGAAGGAGAGAGAGAGAGAGAGAGGGAGGGAGGGAGCGAGAGGGAGCGAGAAGGAGAGAGAGAGAGAGAGAGGGAGGGAGGGAGCGAGAGGGAGCGAGAAGGAGAGAGAGGGAGGGAGGGAGGGAGAGAGAGAAAAGGATGAGAGATGTGGACGATCTCGGTCCCTCAGCGAGGCCTCTGTTGCGCCTCTGGGATCAGCCCGGCCTTGACCGATCGGCCGGCGGAAGTTTCACAGGTTTAAAGTTGGCAAGTCAAAACCAACCCCCAACCTCCACCGCCACCGCCCCCCCCCCCCACCCCCCACACACACACACCCACACACACACCAACCACCACCACCACCCTCCAACCCGCCTCTCTGGGATACAGTAAGGAACGTGACCGGGCAGCAGACAAATGATCGGGGGTCAGGCCGAGATAAGCAGGTGACCGGACGGCGCAGTAAACCCTCGAGACGAGGGTGAGGCCAGTCCGTCTTTTCCCGGCGCTGTTTGCGTGTTAAGGGTCGGGGTTCCCTCATCCCTGGGAACATTCGAGATCATCCTCAATTCCCCATATTTTGTTGGGGGTGGGGGAGACCAGAACTAGGGGCCATCGAGATAAAATAAATCCAATGGGGAATTCAGGAGAAACCTCTTTACCCAGAGAGTGGGGAGAATGTGGGACTCGCTCCCACAGGGAGGGGTCGAGGTGAATAGTGTCGATGTGTTTAAGGGGGAAGCTGGATAAACACATGAGGGAGAGAGGAACTGGGTGTCCCCTTGAGTATCTGAATCTTATTAAAGGTTTTGTCACTTTATCTACAAATAACAATATATTTGGGGAGGTTGAAGTGAAAGGGGCAATGGGGAGACGAGGGGATTTAAAGATAGTGAGGGAGAGAAAGAGGGTGAGGGGGAGAGAGGGACGGGGAGGGATGGGGAGAGAGAGTATTATGGGGGTGGGAGGGGGAGAAAGTGTGAGAGACAGAGTGTGACAGACAGACAGACGGACAGAAAGATGGGGAGGGAGAGAGAGAGTGGAGGAGAGACGGAGAGAGAGGGGGCGAGAGAGAGAGAGGGGGCGAGAGAGAGAGAGGGGGCGAGAGAGAGAGAGGGGGCGAGAGAGAGAGAGAGAGAGGGGGCGAGAGAGAGAGAGGGGGCGAGAGAGAGAGAGGGGGCGAGAGAGAGAGAGGGGGCGAGAGAGAGAGAGGGGGCGAGAGAGAGAGAGGGGGCGAGAGAGAGAGAGAGAGAGGGGGCGAGAGAGAGAGAGGGGGGCGAGAGAGAGAGAGGGGGGCGAGAGAGAGAGAGGGGGCGAGAGAGAGAGAGAGAGAGGGGGCGAGAGAGAGAGAGGGGGCGAGAGAGAGAGAGGGGTGTGAGAGAGAGAGGGGGGTGAGAGAGAGAGGGGGGCGAGAGAGAGAGAGGGGGGCGAGAGAGAGAGAGGGGGCGAGAGAGAGAGAGAGAGAGGGGGCGAGAGAGAGAGAGGGGGGTGAGAGAGAGAGAGGGGTGTGAGAGAGAGAGGGGGGTGAGAGAGAGAGGGGGCGAGAGAGAGAGAGGGGGGCGAGAGAGAGAGGGGGGCGAGAGAGAGAGGGGGGCGAGAGAGAGAGAGGGGGCAAGAGAGAGAGAGAGGGGGGCGAGAGAGAGAGAGGGGGCGAGAGAGAGAGAGGGGGGCGAGAGAGAGGGGGCGAGAGAGAGAGGGGGGGGCGAGAGAGAGAGAGAGAGAGGGGGCGAGAGAGAGAGAGAGGGGGCGAGAGAGAGAGAGGGGGGCGAGAGAGAGGGGGCGAGAGAGAGAGGGGGGCGAGAGAGAGAGGGGGGGCGAGAGAGAGAGGGGGGCGAGAGAGAGAGAGAGGGGGGGGGCGAGAGAGAGAGAGGGGGGCGAGAGAGAGAGAGGGGGCGAGAGAGAGAGAGAGGGGGGCGAGAGAGAGAGAGAGGGGGGCGAGAGAGAGAGAGGGGGGCGAGAGAGAGAGGGGGGTGTGAGAGAGAGAGGGGGGTGTGAGAGAGAGAGGGGGCGAGAGAGAGAGGGGCGAGAGAGGGAGAGGGGGCGAGAGAGAGAGAGGGGGGCGAGAGAGAGGGGGGCGAGAGAGAGAGAGAGGGGGCGAGAGAGAGAGAGGGGGGGCGAGAGAGAGGGGGGCGAGAGAGAGAGGGGCGAGAGAGAGAGAGGGGGCGAGAGAGAGAGAGGCGAGAGAGAGAGAGGGGGCGAGAGAGAGAGAGGGCGAGAGAGAGAGAGGGGGCGAGAGAGAGGGGGGGCGAGAGAGAGAGAGGGGGCGAGAGAGAGAGAGAGGGGGGCGAGAGAGAGAGAGGGGGGCGAGAGAGAGGGGGCGAGAGAGAGAGGGGCGAGAGAGAGAGAGGGGGCGAGAGAGAGAGAGGCGAGAGAGAGAGAGGGGGGGCGAGAGAGAGAGAGGGGGCGAGAGAGAGGGGGCGAGAGAGAGAGGGGGGCGAGAGAGAGAGGGGGCGAGAGAGAGAGAGGGGGGCGAGAGAGAGAGAGGGGGCGAGAGAGAGAGAAAGGGGGCGAGAGAGAGAGAGGGGGGCGAGAGAGAGAGAGGGGGCGAGAGAGAGAGAAAGGGGGCGAGAGAGAGAGGGGGGCGAGAGAGAGAGGGGGCGAGAGAGAGAGAGGCGGGCGAGAGAGAGAGAGGGGGCGAGAGAGAGAGAGAAAGGGGCGAGAGAGAGAGAGTGGGGTCCGAGAGAGAGAGAGAGGGGGTTGCGAGAGAGAGAGAGGGGGTTGCGAGAGAGAGAGAGGGGGTTGCGAGGGAGAGAGAGGGGGTTGCGAGAGAGAGAGAAGGGGGCGAGAGAGAGAGGGGGGGCGTGAGAGGAGAGAGGGGGCGAGAGAGAGAGAGAGGGGGCGAGAGAGAGAGGGGGGCGAGAGAGAGAGGGGGCGAGAGAGAGGGGGCGAGAGAGAGAGGGGGGGCGAGAGAGAGGGGGCCAGAGAGAGAGGGGGCGAGAGAGAGAGGGGGGGCGAGAGAGAGAGGGGGGCGGAGAGAGAGAGGGGGGCGAGAGAGAGAGAGGGGGCGAGAGAGAGAGAGGGGGCGAGAGAGAGAGGGGGGGCGAGAGAGAGAGGGGGGCGAGAGAGAGAGGGGGGGCGAGAGAGAGAGGGGGCGAGAGAGAGAGAGGGGGGGCGAGAGAGAGAGAGGGGGGGCGAGAGAGAGAGGGGGCGAGAGAGAGAGGGGGGCGAGAGAGAGAGGGGGGCGAGAGAGAGAGGGGGCGAGAGAGAGAGGGGGGCGAGAGAGAGAGGGGGGCGAGAGAGAGAGAGTGGGGCGAGAGAGAGAGAGAGGGGGCGAGAGAGAGAGGAAGGGCGAGAGAGAGAGGGGCGAGAGAGAGAGGGGCGAGAGAGAGAGAGGGGGGCGAGAGAGAGAGGGGGCGAGGAGAGAGAGAGGGGGCGAGAGAGAGAGAGAGAGGGGGTGAGAGAGAGAGAGGGGGGCGCAGAGAGAGAGAGGGGGGGCGAGAGAGAGAGAGAGAGAGAGGGGGCGAGAGAGAGAGAGGGGGAGAGAGAGAGGGGGCGAGAGAGAGAGGGGGGGCGGGAGAGAGAGAGAGGGGGGGCAGAGAGAGAGAGGGGGGCGAGAGAGAGAGGGGAGCGAGAGAGAGAGGGGGGGCGAGAGAGAGAGAGGGGCGAAAGAGAGAGGGGGCGAGAGAGAGAGGGGGGGCGAAAGAGAGAGAGGGGGGCGAAAGAGAGAGGGGGGCGCGAGAGAGAGAGGGGGTGAGAGAGAGAGGGGGCGAGAGAGAGAGGGGGGCGAAAGAGAGAGGGGGGCGAGAGAGAGAGGGGGCGAGAGAGAGAGAGGGGGCGAGAGAGAGAGAGAGGGGGCGGAGAGAGAGAGAGAGAGAGAGGGGGTGAGAGAGAGAGGGGGCGAGTGAGAGAGAGGGGGCGAGAGAGAGAGGGGGGCGAAGAGAGAGAGAGGGGGCGAGAGAGAGAGAGAGAGAGGGGGCGAGAGAGAGAGGGGGCGAGAGAGAGAGAGAGAGAGGGGGTGAGAGAGAGAGGGGGCGAGAGAGAGAGAGGGGGCGAGAGAGAGAGGGGGCGAGAGAGAGAGAGGGAGAGAGGGGTTTGAGAGAGAGAGGGGGCGAGAGAGAGAGAGGGGGCGCAGAGAGAGAGGGGGCGAGAGAGAGAGGGGGCGAGAGAGAGAGAGAGGGGGCGAGAGAGAGAGGGGGCGAGTGAGAGAGAGGGGGCGAGAGAGAGAGAGGGGGCGAGAGAGAGAGAGAGAGAGAGAGGGGGTGAGAGAGAGAGAGGGGGCGTGAGAGAGAGAGAGGGGGCGAGAGAGAGAGAGGGGGCGAGAGAAGAGAGAGAGAGAGGGGGTGAGAGAGAGGGGGCGAGGAGAGAGAGAGGGGGCGAGAGAGAGAGGGGGCGAGAGAGAGAGAGAGGGGGCGAGTGAGAGAGAGGGGGCGAGAGAGAGAGAGGGGGCGAGAGAGAGAGAGAGAGAGGGGGGAGAGAGAGAGGGGCGAGAGAGAGAGAGGGGGCGAGTGAGAGAGAGGGGGCGAGTGAGAGAGAGGGGGGCGAGTGAGAGAGAGGGGGCGAGAGAGAGAGAGAGAGAGGGGGTGAGAGAGAGAGAGGGGGCGAGTGAGAGAGAGGGGGCGAGAGAGAGAGAGGGGGCGAGAGAGAGAGAGAGAGAGGGGGTGAGAGAGAGAGGGGGCGAGAGAGAGAGAGGGGGCGAGAGAGAGAGGGGGCGAGAGAGAGAGAGAGGGGGTGAGAGAGAGAGGGGGCGAGAGAGAGAGAGGGGGCGAGAGAGAGAGAGAGGGGCGAGTGAGAGAGAGAGGGGGCGAGAGAGAGAGAGGGGGCGTGAGAGAGAGAGAGGGGGCGAGAGAGAGAGGGGGGCGAGAGAGAGAGAGGGGGCGAGTGAGAGAGAGGGGGCGAGAGAGAGAGAGGGGGTGAGAGAGAGAGGGGGCGAGAGAGAGAGGGGGGCGAGAGAGAGAGGGGGGCGAGAGAGAGAGGGGGGCGAGAGAGAGAGAGGGGGGCGAGAGAGAGAGAGAGAGGGGGCGAGAGAGAGAGGGGGGGGCGAGAGAGAGAGAGGGGGGGCAAGAGAGAGAGAGGGGGGCAAGAGAGAGAGGGGGCGAGAGAGAGAGAGAGAGAGAGAGAGAGAGAGAGAGAGAGCGGGGGAGGGAGGAGGACTAATCTGATATAAGAAGGTTGAGGTTTAAAGTGGCCGGGGGTAGTAGGAGAATGAGGGGAGGGGGATTAAAGGGTGTGATGGGGTAACGGGAGAGCGAGGGGAGAGAGGAGGGGGACAAAAGGGGGGAGAGAGAGAGAGAGCGAGAGAAGGTACAGGAGAGAGAGGCAGAGGGAGGAGAGGGGGAACTAAAGGGGGTGAGGGAGGAGGTAAAAGAGGAGTGAGTGAGATAGAGGGCGGGCGATGTGGAGGAAGGGGAGGGAGCAGAGGGGGATAGAGGGGGTGAGGGGGGTAAAAGGGCGATTGCAGACGGGGGTTAAACAGAAAGGGGGGGGGGTGAGAGAGGGTAACTCGGGGAGACGGGGGCAGGGATTCGGGGTGGGGCTGGTGGGTAAGGGTGAGGGAGGGTGTGTGTTGGGCCGCTTAGAGTGAGTGAGGGGGATAGAGGGATGTGAGTGTGCAGGGGAGGGGATGGGGGGTTTACAGGGGGGAGGAGGGGGGGGTAAAGGACAGGACCCCCAGGTTATGGGTGGGGGGGTGGGGGGGCGGGGGTGGAGGTGAACATACCTGTTGACGTAACAACTCATTGTCTAGTTGCAATCGCTCTGTGTCTTTAAAACTCTCCTGCATCCGCTGGTTTGTCTGTCGAAGTTCTCGGATATAATCACAGGCCTTCGATAAGATTCCACCCTTACTCTGGAGAGACAGGAGGCAGAACAAAACACGGCTTTAACTCCCACACGCCGACCATCCCTCTAACACCCAGAACCCCAGCCAACTCTCAAAGTGGGAGAGGAGCCAGCGACTGGCACAAAGCGGACAGGGTCCCACTGACCACTGACCCCCCCCCACCCCGGACAAATCCGATCCTCACACTGTCAGAGGGTCAGTACTGAGGGAGTGCTGCACTGTCAGAGGGTCAGTACTGAGGGAGTGCTGCACTGTCGGCGGGTCAGTACTGAGGGAGTGCTGCACTGTTCTGAGGGTCAGTACTGAGGGAGTGCTGCACTGTCAGAGGGTCAGTACTGAGGGAGTGCTGCACTGTCAGAGGGTCAGTACTGAGGGAATGCTGCACTGTTAGAGGGACAGTACTGAGGGAGTGCTGCACTGTCAGAAGGTCAGTACTGAGGGAGTGCTGCTCTGTCAGAGGGACAGTACTGAGGGAGTGCTCCACTGTCAGAGGGTCAGTACTGAGGGAATGCTGTACTGTTAGAGGGACAGTACTGAGGGAGTGCTGCACTGTCAGAGGGTCAGTACTGAGGGAGTGCTGCACTGTCAGAGGGTCAGTACTGAGGGAGTGCTGCTCTGTCAGAGGGACAGTACTGAGGGAGTGCTGCACTGTTGGAGGGTCAGTACTGAGGGAGTGCTGCTCTGTCAGAGGGTCAGTACTGAGGGAGTGCTGCTCTGTCAGAGGGACAGTACTGAGGGAGTGCTGCACTGTTGGAGGGTCAGTACTGAGGGAGTGCTGCTCTGTCAGAGGGTCAGTACTGAGGGAGTGCTGCACTGTTCTGAGGGTCAGTACTGAGGGAGTGCTGCACTGTCAGAGGGTCAGTACTGAGGGAGTGCTGCACTGTCAGAGGGTCAGTACTGAGGGAGTGCTGCACTGTCAGAGGGTCAGTACTGAGGGAGTGCTGCTCTGTCAGAGGGACAGTACTGAGGGAGTGCTGCACTGTCAGAGGGTCAGTACTGAGGGAATGCTGCACTGTTAGAGGGACAGTACTGAGGGAGTGCTGCACTGTTGGAGGGTCAGTACTGAGGGAGTGCTGCACTGTCAGAGGGTCAGTACTGAGGGAGTGCTGCTCTGTCAGAGGGTCAGTACTGAGGGAGTGCTGCACTGTCGGAAAGTCAGTACTGAGGGAGTGCTGCACTGTCAGAGGGTCAGTACTGAGGGAGTGCTGCACTGTCAGAGGGTCAGTACTGAGGGAGTGCTGCACTGTCAGAAGGTCAGTACTGAGGGAGTGCAGCACTGTCAGAGTGTCAGTACTGAGGGAGTGCTGCACTGTCAGAGGGTCAGTACTGAGGGAGTGCTGCACTGTCAGAGGGTCAGTACTGAGGGAGTGCTGACCCCAGCACCGGTCACTCCATGCTGACCCCGGCGCCGGTCACTCCGCCCACTATCAGGCGCCCAGTGTCCCAGACCCCACAGTGACGTGGTTGACCTTTAACTGCCCCTCTGGAATGGCCCGAGCGAGCTGCCCGGCTCATGGGTAATTAGGGACGGTCAACAAAATGCTGACCCACCCAGCGAGGCCGACATCCTGAGGGCGGAGCCAGGGTAAGTGGGCGTTAACTGCCCCACAGGTCGAAGAGTGAAGGCCACACCCTGACCCCCCGTGCCCCCTGACCCCCCGTGCCCCCGACCCCAGTGCCCCCTGATCGCCAATCCCCGTGTCCCCTGACCCCTGACCCCCATGCCCTCTGACCTGTCCGGTTTTTGTGTTGTCTGCGTTACAGTCTGGGATGATCTTGGAGAGCTGCACAATCCAGTTGTTAATCTTGTCCCGGCGACGTCTCTCAACTGAGAGAGAGACAGAGCGCAGGAGGGAGGGACAGAGAGGGGGAGGGAGGAGGGAGGGTGAGAGGGACGGAGAGGGGGAGGGAGGACGAGGGAGGAAGGGACGGAGAAGGAGGGAGGGTGGGAGGGACGGAGAGGGGGAGGGTGCACAAGGGAGGGAGGGACGGAGGGGGAGGGATGGAGAGGGGAAGGGAGGACGAGGGAGGGAGGGACGGAGGGGAGGGAGGAGGGAGGGTGGGACAGAGGGGTAGGGAGGACGAGGGAGGGAGGGACGGAGGGGAGGGAGGAGTGAGGGTGGGAGGGAGGGAGGGAGAGGGGGAGGGAGGAGAGGGATTGCGGGAGAGAAAGAGGGTGAGAGAAAGAGAGAAAAAAGACAAACAAATATATTAACTCCTTGATGTCCAAAACGGCATAAACAATGAGTCACACTCATCCTCAACACACCCACCCTGTTTCTCTCAACTGCTGATAATTAATTTATAAACTAATCCTGCAAAATACTGTCAACAGTTACACAAAATTCCTGGAGAGAGAGGACTGAGGGAGTGCTGCACTGTCGGAGGGTCAGTACTGAGGGAGTGCTGCACTGTCGGAGGGTCAGTACTGAGGGAGTGCTGCACTGTCGGAGGGTCAGTACTGAGGGAGTGCTGCACTGTCAGAGGGTCAGTACTGAGGGAGTGCTGCACTGTCAGAGGGTCAGTACTGAGGGAGTGCTGCACTGTCAGAGGGTCAGTACTGAGGGAGTGCTGCACTGTCATAGGGTCAGTACTGAGGGAGTGCTGCACTGTCAGAGGGTCAGTACTGAGGGAGTGCTGCACTGTCGGAGGGTCAGTACTGAGGGAGTGCTGCACTGTCAGAGGGTCAGTACTGAGGGAGTGCTGCACTGTCAGAGGGTCAGTACTGAGGGAGTGCTGCACTGTCGGAGGGTCAGTACTGAGGGAGTGCTGCACTGTCAGAGGGTCAGTACTGAGGGAGTGCTGCACTGTCAGAGGGTCAGTAGTGAGGGAGTGCTGCACTGTCAGAGGGTCAGTACTGAGGGAGTGCTGCACTCTCGGAGGGTCAGTACTCAGGGAGTGCTGCACTGTCAGAGGGTCAGTACTGAGGGAGTGCTGCACTGTCAGAGGGTCAGTAGTGAGGGAGTGCTGCACTGTCAGAGGGTCAGTACTGAGGGAGTGCTGCACTGTCAGAGGGTCAGTACTGAGGGAGTGCAGCACTGTCAGAGGGCCAGTACTGAGGGACTGCAGCACTGTCAGAGGGTCAGTACTGAGGGATTGCTGCACTGTTAGAGGGTCAGTACTGAGGGAGTGCTGCACTGTCAGAGGGTCAGTACTGAGGGAGTGCTGCACTGTCAGAGGATTCCATGGCCACTATTTGGAAGAAAAGCCGGGGTGGGGGGGAGTTCTCCCCTGTGTCCTGGGGCCAATATTTATCCCTCAACCCACATCACTAAATACAGATGATCTGGGCCATTATCACATGGGCTGGCTGTGGGATCTTGCTGTGCACCAATTGGCTGCTGAGTTTCCTGCATCACTACAGTGACCTCACTTGCAAAAAAAATAGTCCCTCAATCGGCTGTGAAAGGCTTCGGGGACGTCCTGAGGTGGGGAGAGGCGCTAGGTCAATGGAAGACTCCGCCTCTCCTGCTCCCTCCTTCCTTGAACACCCCCCTCCCCCGCCCCCCCCGGAATTGTCGCTCCCCGCACCTTCGTTGTGCTGTGCTCTCCGCCGCTCGTCTCGTGGGGTCCGTGGTCCGTCTATCTTCCTGCGGGAGGGGACGCAAGAAAGGTCAGGCTGAGTCCTCCCCGATCCGGCTCAATCCCAAACCCAGACTCCTGCTCAACCTCTTCCAAGATACCTGACCCGTGAACCATACGATCAATCTGCAGTGGCCGCCCTCACCCCCCAGGGTTGGCCACCAGGTGGCGGCAACATCCAGGCGGAGGCTGCAGCAGTCACCCACTGCGGCCAACAGATGGCGGCAACATCCAGGCCGAGGCTGCAGCAGTCACCCATGCCGGCCACCAGGGGGCAGCAACATCCAGGCTGAGGCTGCAGCAATCACTCACTGCTGCCACCAGATGGCGGCAACATCCAGGCCGTGGCTGCAGCAGTCACCCACAGCGGCCACCAGGTGGCGGCAACATCCAGACCGAAGCTGCAATATCCCAGCCCAGCCACCAGGTGGCAGCCTATCAGGTCTCTGGCGCCGTCTAGTGGCGGCCGAGCAATGCTGCAGGCCATTCAGATTTTAGCACCTTGTGGGTCCAGAGAGGGCTCAGGGGGCTGGTGGTGAGGTGGGGGTTGGGGAGGGGGGGGGGGGTGAGGGGGAGGTGTGAAATTCAGAATGGAGCTCTTGTTTGAGGAAGGCCCCAGCACGAGGGCGAGGAGAGGGACGTGTGAGGACATGCTGGGTGAGGGTGGATGCACGCAAGGGGAGGGTGGTCATGTATGCAAGGGGGGGGGTTGGGAGGGGAGGCTGGGGTGCGGGGGGAGAGGGCTCTGAGGGGTGGGGAGGAAGGAGCAGGAGGAGGGAGAGGCAGAGCAAGGTAGAGGGAGTGCAAGGGAGGGAGGGGGAGAGCGTGAGGGAAGGAAGACAGGACTCAAGGGAGTGGGAGAGAGTGCGAGGGAAAGAGGGAGAGTGCGAGGGTGGGAGTGAGTGCGAGGGAGGGAGAGGGAAGGAGGGAGAAAGTTCCTCACTCTTCTTTGCCTCTTGACTCCCTTTCTCTGGTCAGTAATGCAGGTAGCTCAAGGGGAGAAGGTATGAGAGAGAGGTTGGGGGTGGGGGGGGGGGAAGTGGGATAACTAAGCGGGCAATACTGATATTTGGGGCTCTCGGAAGGGTGGAAAGCGGTTTTAGTAAAGAGTAACGTACATGTTGCTGAGGTCTGGGTCTTCTTTCCTGTGGAGAAAAATAACAGGTCACCATTGAGACACACGGCACTGCTGCACCCCCCCCCTCTGCCCCCAGCCGAGCAGCTGCTCAAACAGCACATGACTCCCACCCTGCTGTCCGCCACCCAACAAAACCTCTCCCTCCACCTCTCACATTCTGTCACTCGACTCACACGAAGCCCCGAGTCAACAGTCAGCGCCTGCCTGCCTCTTGGGACCAGGTTGTGCCCGTCGAGCGGTGGAACAGGAATTGAAAATTCCCATCCATCGAGATGTGTTCAAGATGGCCTAGCAACAAAAGCCTTGAACTTCAACTGCCACCTACGAGTGTACCATCTACAAGATGCACTGCAGCAACTCACCAAAGCTCCTTTGACAGCACCTTCCAAACCCATGACTGCTACCATCTAGAAGGACAAGGGCAGCAGACACATGGGGACACCACCTACAAATCTTTTGAATGCATACCTCTCTAACCCAGCACTCTCAGTCACACAGGAGGCTGGGAGTTATACTTCAGTTTTATAAATCTCTGCTCAGACCCCACCTGTAGTCACTGGGGTCAGTCCTGGGCCCCGCACCTCAGGGAGGGGATATTGTCCTCGGAGGGGCTGCAGCCCAGAGTCACCAGAACGATCCCGGGGCTGAAAGGGTTAAATCCCGAGGACAGGTTGCACAGACCAGGCTTGTGTTTCCTCGAGTCTCGAAGATTAAGGGGTGATCTAATCGAGGGGTTTAAGATGATTAAAGGCTTCGATGGGGTCGATAAGGAGAAACTATTTCCGCCGATGGTGGGGGTGAGGTGAGGGGGGGTCCAGAACAAGGGGGCAGAATCTTAAAATTGGAGCCAGGCCGTTCAGGGGGTGATGTCAGGAAGCACTTCTTCACACAAAGTGGGGGTGGAAATCTGGAACTCTCTCCCCCAGAAAAAGCTGTCGAGACTGGGAGGGGTCAATTGGAAATTTCAAAACTGAGATTGAGAGATTTTTGTTGGGTCGGGGGGGGTTAAGGGTCACGGAACCGAGGCGGGTGGATGGGGTTAAGATACAGATCGGCCGTGATCTGATTGAATGAGGGAACAAGCTCGAGGGGCTGAAGGGCCTTTTCCTGTTCCTGTGTAACAGGCTCGAGGGGCTGAATGGGCCTCCTCCTGTTCCTGTGTAACAGGCTCGAGGGGGGCTGAATGGGCCTCCTCCTGTTCCTGTGTAACAGGCTCGAGGGGGGCTGAATGGGCCTCCTCCTTTTCCTGTGTAACAGGCTCGAGGGGGCTGAATGGGCCTTTTCCTGTTCCTGTGTAACAAGCTCGAGGGGGCTGGAGGGTCTCAGGAGGAAGCGGCCCAGTTGGGGAGTCGAACATGGGCAAAAATACACATGTCCTGAGATGAGGGGAGGGAAGAGGGGGCGAGAGGAGGAGGTGGGAGAGGGGGAAAGGAGGGGGAAGGGTGGGGGTGGCTGGGGGGGAGGGGGGGAAGGGAGGGGGAGGGGTGGAGTGGGGAAGGGGCGGGGGGAGGGGAGGGCAGAGGGAGGGGCGGGGGTGGGGGGAGGGAGGGGGAAGGGCTGGGGGTGGGGCAGGGAGCAGTGTCCAATCAGAGGGCATGGCCTGCCTGTGGGTACTAGGCAGGGCCAATGCACTGCAGGGGGGGTGGGGGGCGATGACACAGCAGCGCCACCTTGCTGCCCGCCCAGTGGTTGCAGGGGGGTGGGGGGGCGATGACACAACAGCGCCACCTTGCTGCCTGCCCAGTGGTTGCAGGGGGGGTGGGGGGGGGGGCGATGACACAACAGCGCCACCTTGCTGCCCGCCCAGTGGTTGCAGGGGTGTGGGGGCGATGACACAACAGCGCCACCTTGCTGCCCGCCCAGTGGTTGCAGGGGGGGGTGGGGGGGGGGGGGGGGGGGGGGGCGATGACACAACAGCGCCACCTTGCTGCCCGCCCAGTGGTTGCAGGGGTGTGGGGGCGATGACACAACAGCGCCACCTTGCTGCCCGCCCAGTGGTTGCAGGGGGCAGAGCAGGAGGTGCCCAGTGAGCTGAGCTGAGCTGAGCTGACCTTCACAGGGTGGGCACTGCTGGCTAACTAGCCCTGTGAAGCTGGCCCCGGCAGCCCCGTGCCTGGACTTACGGTGAGTACGGGTGTGTGCGCGGAGCGATCGTTCGCTGTGTCCCAGTCTGCAGCACGTCCTGCGGTGTCATCATCACATAGAACTGACCTGAGGAGGAGAAACAAAACACCGGTCACAAACAGAGCTGCACTTCCATAGCGCCTCATCTCGTCACCTCAGGAGGCCGCGGACCACTGAAGTCCTGACCCTCTGACAGTGCAGCACTCCCTCAGTACTGACCCTCTGACAGTGCAGCACTCCCTCAGTACTGACCCTCTGACAGTGCTGCACTCCCTCAGTACTGACCCTCTGACAGTGCAGCACTCCCTCAGTACTGACCCTCTGACAGTGCTGCAGTCCCTCAGTACTGACACTCTGAGGTGCAGCACTCCCTCAGTACTGACCCTCTGACAGTGCAGCACTCCTCAGTACTGACCCTCTGACAGTGCTGCACTCCCTCAGTACTGAACCTCTGACAGTGCAGCACTCCCTCAGTACTGACCCTCTGACAGTGCAGCACTCCCTCAGTACTGACCCTCTGACAGTGCGGCGCTCCCTCAGTACTGACCCTCTGACAGTGCAGCACTCCCTCAGTACTGACCCTCTGACAGTGCAGCACTCCCTCAGTACTGACCCTCTGACAGTGCAGCACTCCCTCAGTACTGACCCTCTGACAGTGCGGCGCTCCCTCAGTACTGACCCTCTGACAGTGCAGCACTCCCTCAGTACTGACCCTCTGACAGTGCAGCACTCCCTCAGTACTGACCCTCTGACAGTGCAGCACTCCCTCAGTACTGACCCTCTGACAGTGCAGCTCTCCCTCAGTACTGACTCTCCAACAGTGCAGCACTCCTTCAGTACTGACCCTCCCACAGTGCAGCACTCCCTCAGTACTGACTCTCCAACAGTGCAGCACTCCCTCAGTACTGACCCTCCGACAGTGCAGCACTCCCTCAGTACTAACCCTCCGACAGTGCAGCACTCCCTCAGTACTGACCCTCCGACAGTGCAGCACTCCCTCAGTACTGACCCTCTGTCCTTGAATCTTATAGTCTAATTTCCCAAAGCTGTGCAATTCTCTCCCCACGTGTATGTAGTTTGTGTTTTTTCAAATTGTAGGGCCTAGTTTTGTACTTCATAAATGACCCTCAAACTCATTCCGTCATTGGCATATTATGATCCCTCTTTCCAGAACACGTCTTTATTATAAAGTTATTCATGGACTTTCTCGTAGCGCAAAAATTATCAGATCTGGGAGGTTATAACTATCTGGGAGGTTACAACTCTCAGGAAAGACTGAACAGGCTGCGATTCTTTTCTCTAGAAAAGAGAAGGCTGAACGGTGACCTGATCGAGGTCTTTAAAATGATGAAAGGGTTTCGATAGGGTCGACGTAGAGAAGATGTTTCCACTTGTGGATGAGAACAGAACTGGGGCCATCGATATAAGATCATCACCAATAAACCCCAATGGGGAATTCAGGAGAAATGTCTTTACCCAGAGAGTGGGGAGAATGTGGGACTCGCTCCCACAGGGAGGGGTCGAGGTGAATAGTGTCGATGTGTTTAAGGGGGAAGCTGGATAAACACATGAGGGAGAGAGGAATAGAAGGATATGGGGATGGGGTGAGATGGAGAGGGGGTGGGAGGAGGCTCATGTGGAGCAGAAACCCCAGCACGGAGCAGATGGGCCGAATGGCCTGTCTCCGTGCCGGACTCCGGCTGGGCTGTCCTGGGAAGACTCTCGGTGATGGACAGGATGGGGGAAAGGTGCCGACTCGCTCTCGATCCCAATGAGGTGGGTCCTCTCTCTCCCGCTCTGCTCACTGACCTCCGCCTTGCGCTAACGAGGGGTCAGCCTGGGCCGAGACCACGGCTGTCGTCGCCTCTCCCACCGCCGACGCTGGGAAATAGGCAAAACGCGTCTCTCCGCCCACCGAGTCTGTCGAGGGGCTCCCGCCATTACTGAACGGATTCTGGATCACCGCCTGTGGAGAGAAGGAGACAGGTTACCGAGGGGCCGAGATGACCCCTGACCCCCTGACACACCCTGACCTCCGACCCCTCCGTGACACTTACCCCTGACCCCCCCGCGCCACCCTGACTCCCCCCCAACCCCCTCCATTACCCCGACCCCTGACCCCTCCATCACCCTGACCCCCCAACCCCTCAATCACACTGACCCCTGAACCCCCTCTGCCACCCTGACCCCCCCCAACCCACCCCATCCATCACCCCAACCCCTGACCCCTCCATCACCCTGAACCCCTCAATTGCTTCCCACGCCCGACCCATTGCTCCCCTTGACCCCCACCCACCACCACCCCCCCACACCCCGCCCCCAGAGCCTCGAGAGTCAGGTGGAAGCGCACTCGGCTGAGGAGGAATCGAGGGGGGGTGTGGGAGAGGAGGAGGGTGGGAGGGGCAGCGAGGACAATGAGGAAGGGGGACCGAGGTCCTGGGGAATGACTGACCTGAGCCACGGCCTGTTGCCCTCCAGTGAAGGCCGTCGACGAGACAACGCTGACTGCGCCCGAGCCATCGCTCTGTCCATCCAGCTGGTTATCCGAAACCTGGACCACTCGATACGTCACCTGCGGAGGGAAAACACCAAGAGGAGGAGTTAAACCGAGGCGGGCAGAGGGGTGGAGAGAGGGGCAGTCAGTTATCTGCCTCTGTTTCTAAAGACCAGGCTGTTGTCTCGCTCCAATGGCTCTGAATGATCTGTTCGCCTTCCCATTCTCCCTCGTGGCTGACACTAACTCCCAGTTCAACGATGCTGCACTTGCTGGCATCCTCCTATATCCTATAACCAACCCACAAATATTCCCCTCTGGTCAAACTGTCTCCCTCTTCCATCAACAATATTCCCCTCCCTCGCTCAAGCGGGAACAGAAGGGAGCTCGAGGGAAGGAATAGGCCTCCTCCTGTTCCTGTGTAACAGGCTCGAGGGGCAACTCCCTCATCTGTTGTCAAATACACTTTTCTCCCCCAAAAAGAAAACCATTTATTTCAATTAGGAGTCTAGACTCTGGTAAGTTTGGAACTTGAATATGAGAGAAAACACATTCACACACACACACCCCCTCTAACCCCACACACACACCTCACTCACTCTCACACACACACCCTCTAACCCCACACACACACACCTCACTCACTCTCACACACACACCCTCTAACCCCACACACACACACCTCACTCACTCTCACACACACACACAACACCCCCTCTAACCCCACACACACACCTCACTCACTCACAACACACACCCTCTAACCCCACACACACACACCTCACTCACTCTCACACACACACCCTCTAACCCCACACACACACACCTCACTCACTCTCACACACACACCCTCTAACCCCACACACACACACCTCACTCACTCTCACACACACACCCTCTAACCCCACACACACACACCTCACTCACTCTCACACACACACACACCCCCTCTAACCCCACACACACACCTCACTCACTCTCACACACACACCCTCTAACCCCACAACACACACATCACTCACTCTCACACACACACCCTCTACCCCACACACACACACCTCACTCACTCTCACACACACACACACCCCCCTCTAACCCCACACACACACCTCACTCACTCTCACACACACACCCTCTAACCCCACACACACACACCTCACTCACTCTCACACACACACCCTCTAACCCCACACACACACACCTCACTCACTCTCACACACACACACACCCCCTCTAACCCCACACACACACCTCACTCACTCTCACACACACACCCTCTAACCCCACACACACACACCTCACTCACTCTCACACACACACCCTCTAACCCCACACACACACACCTCACTCACTCTCACACACACACCCTCTAACCCCACACACACACACCTCACTCACTCTCACACACACACCCTCTAACCCCACACACACACCTCACTCACTCTCACACACACACACACACCCCCTCTAACCCCACACACACACCTCACTCACTCTCACACACACACCCTCTAACCCCACAACACACACATCACTCACTCTCACACACACACCCTCTAACCCCACACACACACACTCACTCACTCTCACACACACACACACCCCCTCCTAACCCCACACACACACCTCACTCACTCTCACACACACACCCTCTAACCCCACACACACACACCTCACTCACTCTCACACACACACCCTCTAACCCCACACACACACACCTCACTCACTCTCACACACACACACACCCCCTCTAACCCCACACACACACCTCACTCACTCTCACACACACACACACACCCCCTCCACCCCCACACACACACCTCACTCACTCTCACACACACACACACCCCCTCTAACCCCACACACACACCTCACTCACTCTCACACACACACCCTCTAACCCCACACACACACACCTCACTCACTCTCACACACACACACACCTCACTCACTCTCACACACACACACACACACACACACCCCCTCTAACCCCACACACACACGTCACTCACTCTCACACACACACACACACACCCTCTAACCCCACACACACACCTCACTCACTCTCACACACACACACACACCCCCTCTAACCCCACACACACACCTCACTCACTCTCACACACACACACACCCCCTCTAACCCCACACACACACCTCACTCACTCTCACACACACACACACACACCCTCTAACCCCACACACACACCTCACTCACTCTCACACACACACACACCTCACTCACTCTCACACACACACACACACCCTCTAACCCCACACACACACCTCACTCACTCTCACACACACACACACACCCCCTCTAACCCCACACACACACCTCACTCACTCTCACACACACACACACACCCCCTCTAACCCCACACACACACCTCACTCACTCTCACACACACACACACACCCCTCTAACCCCACACACACACCTCACTCACTCTCACACACACACACACACCCCCTCTAACCCCACACACACACCTCACTCACTCTCACACACACACACACACACCCTCTAACCCCACACACACACCTCACTCACTCTCACACACACACACACCTCACTCACTCTCACACACACACACACACCCCCTCTAACCCCACACACACACCTCACTCACTCTCACACACACACACACACACCCTCTAACCCCACACACACACCTCACTCACTCTCACACACACACACACACCCCCTCTAACCCCACACACACACCTCACTCACTCTCACACACACACACACACCCCCTCTAACCCCACACACACACCTCACTCACTCTCACACACACACACACCCCCTCTAACCCCACACACACACACCTCACTCACTCTCACACACACACACACCTCACTCACTCTCACACACACACACCCCCTCTAACCCCACACACACACCTCACTCACTCTCACACACACACACACACCCCCTCTAAACCCCACACACACACCTCACTCACTCTCACACACACACACACACCCTCTAACCCACACACACACACTCACTCACTCTCACACAACACACACACACCCCCTCTAACCCCACACACACACCTCACTCACTCTCACACACACACACACACCCTCTAACCCCACACACACACCTCACTCACTCTCACACACACACCCTCTAACCCACAACACACACATCACTCACTCTCACACACACACCCCCTCTACCCCACAACACACACCTCACTCACTCTCACACACACACACACCCCCTCTAACCCCACAACACACACCTCACTCACTCTCACACACACACACACACCCTCTAACCCCACAACACACACCTCACTCACTCTCACACACACACACACACCCCCTCTAACCCCACACACACACCTCACTCACTCTCACACACACACACACACCCCCTCTAACCCCACACACACACCTCACTCACTCTCACACACACACACACACCCTCTAACCCCACACACACACCTCACTCACTCTCACACACACACCCTCTAACCCCACAACACACACATCACTCACTCTCACACACACACCCCCTCTACCCCCACAACACACACCTCACTCACTCTCACACACACACCCTCTAACCCCACAACACACACATCACTCACTCTCACACACACACCCCCTCTACCCCCACAACACACACCTCACTCACTCTCACACACACACACACCCCCTCTAACCCCACAACACACACCTCACTCACTCTCACACACACACACACACCCTCTAACCCCACAACACACACCTCACTCACTCTCACACACACACACACCTCACTCACTCTTACACACACACACACACACCCTCTAACCCCACACACACACACCTCACTCACTCTTACACACACACACACCTCACTCACTCTTACACACACACACACACACCCTCTAACCCCACACACACACACCTCACTCACTCTTACACACACCTCACTCACTCTCACACACACACACCCCCTCTACCCCCACACACACACCTCACTCACTCTCACACACACACACACACCCTCTAACCCCACACACACACCTCAGTCACTCTCACACACACACACACCCCCTCTAACCCCACACACACCCCCGCTAACCCCACACACACACCTCACTCACTCACACACACACACACACCCCCTCTAACCCCACACACACCCCCGCTAACCCCACACACACACCTCACTCACTCTCACACACACACACACCCCCTCTAACCCCACACACACCCCCGCTAACCCCACACACACACCTCACTCACTCTCACACACACACACACCCCCTCTAACCCCACACACACCCCCGCTAACCCCACACACACACCTCACTCACTCACACACACACACACCTCACCCCCACACACACACCTCACTCTCACACACACACACCCCCTCTAACCCCACACACACACCTCACTCACTCTCACACACACACACACCCCCTCTAACCCCACACACACACCTCACTCACTCTCACACACACACCCGCTACCGCCACACACACACCTCACTCACTCTCACACCCCCTCTACCCACACACACACCTCACTCACTCACACACACACACACCTCACTCACTCACACACACCTCACTCACTCACACACACACCCCCTCTACCTCCCTACACACACACCTCACTCACACACCTCACTCACACACACACCCCTCCACCCCCACACACACACCTCACTCACACACACACACACACACCCTCCACCCCCACACACACACCTCACTCACTCACACAAACACACCCCCTCCACCCCCACACACACACCTCACTCACACACACACACACACACCCTCCACCCCCACACACACACCTCACTCACACACACACACACATCCCCTCCACCCCCACACACACACCTCACTCACTCACACACACACACCCCCTCTACCCCTCCCGCCCCCCCACACACATACCCCCTCCATCCCCACACACACACACCCTCTACCCCCACACACACCCCCTCCACCCCCACACACACCCCCTCCACCCCCACACACACACCCCCACTACCCCCACACACACACCCCCTCTACCCCCACACACACACCTCACTCACTCTCAAACACACACACCCCCTCTACCCCCACACACACACCTCACTCACTCTCACACACACACACCCCCTCTACCCCCACACACACACACACCCCCTCCACCCCCCCACACACACACACCCCTCCACCCCCACACACACACACACCCCCTCCACCCCCACACACACACACCCCCTCCACTCCCACACACACACACACCCCCTCCACCCCCACACACACCCCCTCTACCCCCACACACACCCCCCCTACCCCACACACACACACACCCCCTCCACCCCCACACACACCCCCTCTACACCCACACACACACACACCCCCTCCACCCCCACACACACCCCCTCCACCCCCACAGACACCCCCTCTACACCCACACACACACACACCCCCTCCACTCCCACACACACACACACCCCCTCCACCCCCACACACACCCCCTCTCCCCCACACTCACACACACCCCCTCCACCCCCACACACACACACACCCCCTCTACCCCCACACACACACACACCCCCTCCACCCCCACACACACACACACCCCCTCTACCCCCACACACACACACACCCCCTCCACCCCCACACACACACACCCCCTCCACCCCCCCACACACACCCCCCCGCTACCCCCACACACACACACACCCCCTCTACCCCCACACACACACACACCCCCTCCACCCCCACACACACACACACCCCCTCCACCCCCACACACACCCCCTCTACCCCCACACACACACACACCCCCTCCACCCCCACACACACACACACCCCCTCCACCCCCACACACACACACCCCCTCTACCCCCACACACACACACACCCCCTCCACCCCCACACACACACACACCCCCTCCACCCCCACACACACACACACCCCCTCTACCCCCACACACACACACACCCCCTCCACCCCCACACACACACACACCTCCTCCACCCCCACACACACCCCCACCACCCCCACACACACACACCCCCTCCACCCCCACACACACCCCCTCTACCCCCACACACACACACACCCCCTCCACCCCCACACACACCCCCTCTACCCCCACACACACACCTCTCACTCTCACACACACACACACACCCCCTCCACCCCCACACAGACACTCCCTCCACCCCCACACACACCCCCCCTCCACCCCCACACACACACCTCACACACTCACTCTCACACACACACCCCACCCCCTCTACCCCCTCCACCCACACACCAACACCTCCTCCACCCCCACACATACACCTCACTCACTCTCACACACACACACACCCCCTCTAACCCCACACACACACCCCCTCTACCCCCCCACACACACCTCACTCACTCTCACACACACACACACCCCCTCTAACCCCACACACACACCCCCTCTACCCCCACACACACCTCACTCACTCACACACACCTCACTCACTCACACACACCCCCTCTACCTCCCTACACACACACCTCACTCACACACACACACCCCCTCCACCCCCACACACACACCTCACTCACACACACACACCCCCTCCACCCCCACACACACACCTCACTCACTCTCACACACACACACCTCACTCACACACAGACACTCCCTCCACCCCCACACACACCCCCTCCACCCCCACACAGACACTCCCTCCACCCCCACACACACACCCCCTCCACCCCCACACACACACCCCCTCCACCCCCACACACACACCTCACTCACTCTCACACACCCTCCACCCCCACACACACACCTCACTCACTCTCACACACACACACATCCCCTCTAACCTCACACACACACACCTCACTCACTCTCACACACACACCCCCTCCACCCCCACACACACACCTCACTCACTCTCACACACACACACCCCCCACCCCTACACACACACCTCACTCTCACACACACACACACCCTCTAACCCCAACACACACACACCTCTCACTCTCACACACACACACACCCCCTCTACCCCCACAACACACACCTCACTCACTCTCACACACACACACACACCTCACTCACTCACTCTCTCACACACACACACTCTAACCCCCACACACACCTCACTCACTCTCACACACACACACACATCCCCTCTACCCCCACACACACCTCACTCACTCTTACACACACACACCTCACCCCCACACACACACCTCACTCACTCTCACACACACCCCCTCTAACCCCACACACACCTCACTCACTCTCACACACACACACCCCCCACCCCTACACACACACCTCACTCTCACACACACACACCCCCTCTAACCCCAACACACACACACCTCTCACTCTCACACACACACACACACCCCCTCTACCCCCACAACACACACCTCACTCACTCTCACACACACACACACCCCCTCTACCCCCACAACACACACCTCACTCACTCTCACACCCCCTCTACCCCCACACACACACCTCACTCACTCACACCCCCTCCACCCCCACACACACACCTCACTCACTCTCACACACACACACACCCCCTCTAACCCCACACACACACACCTCACTCACTCTCACACACACACCCCCTCCACCCCCACACACACACATCACTCAATCTCACACACACACACACACCTCACCCCCACACACACACCTCACTCTCACACACACACACCCCCTCTAACCCCACACACACCTCACTCACTCTCACACACACACACACCTCACACCCACACACACACCTCACTCTCACACACACACACCCCCTCTAACCCCACACACACCTCACTCACTCTCACACACACACACACACCCCCCACCCCCACACACACACCTCACTCACTCTCACACACACACACACCCCCTCTAACCCCACACACACACCTCACTCACTCTCACACACACACACCCCCCACCCCTACACACACACCTCACTCACTCTCACACACACACCCGCTACCGCCACACACACACCTCACTCACTCTCACACCCCCTCTACCCACACACACACCTCACTCACTCACTCACACACACACACACCCCCCACCCCTCCCGCCCCCCCCACACACACACACCCTCTACCCCCACACACACCCCCTCCACCCCCACACACACACACCTCACTCACTCTCACACACACACACACACCTCACTCACTCACACACACACACCCCCTCTACCCACACACACACACCTCACTCACTCACACACACACACCCCCTCTACCCACAGACACACACCTCACTCACTCACACACACACACACCCTCCACCCCCACACACACACCTCACTCACTCTCACACCCCCTCCACCCCCACACACACCCCCTCTACCCCCCCACACACACACCTCCTCCACCCCCACACACACACCTCACTCACTCTCACACACACACACACACACACCCCCTCTACCCCCACACACACACCTCACTCACTCTCTCACACACACACACCTCACTCACACACACACACCCCCTTCACCCCCACACACACACCTCACTCACTCTCACACACACACACCTCACTCACACACACACACACCCTCCACCCCCACACAGACACCCCCTCCACCCCCACACACACACACCCTCCACCCCCACACACACACCTCACTCACTCTCACACACACACACCTCACCCCCACACACACACCTCACTCACTCACACCCCCTCTAACCCCACACACACCTCACTCACTCTCACACACACACACCCCCCACCCCTACACACACACCTCACTCTCACACACACACACCCCCTCTAACCCGAACACACACACACCCCCCACCCCTACACACACACCTCACTCTCACACACACCCTCTAACCCCAACACACACACACACACCTCTCACTCTCACACACACACACACACCCCCTCTACCCCCACAACACACACCTCACTCACTCTCACACACACACACACACCCCCTCCACCCCCACACACACACCTCACTCACTCTCACACACACACACACCCCCCACCCCTACACACACACCTCACTCTCACACACACACACACCCTCTAACCCCAACACACACACACCTCTCACTCTCACACACACACACACCCCCTCTACCCCCACAACACACACCTCACTCACTCTCACACACACACACACACCCCCTCCACCCCCACACACACACCCCCTCTAACCCCACACACACACCTCACTCACTCTCACACACACACACACACCTCACTCACTCACTCTCTCACACACACACACTCTAACCCCCACACACACCTCACTCACTCTCACACACACACACACACACACCCCCTCTACCCCCACACACACCTCACTCACTCTCACACACACACACCTCACCCCCACACACACACCTCACTCACTCTCACACACACCCCCTCTAACCCCACACACACCTCACTCACTCACACACACACACCCCCTCTAACCCCAACACACACACACCTCTCACTCTCACACACACACACACACCCCCTCTACCCCCACAACACACACCTCACTCACTCTCACACACACACACACACACCCCCTCCACCCCCACACACACACCTCACTCACTCTCACACCCCCTCCACCCCCACACACACACCTCACTCACTCTCACACACACACACACCCCCTCTAACCCCACACACACACACCTCACTCACTCACACACACACACCCCCTCTAACCCCAACACACACACACCTCTCACTCTCACACACACACACACACCCCCTCTACCCCCACAACACACACCTCACTCACTCTCACACACACACACACCCCCTCCACCCCCACACACACACCTCACTCACTCTCACACCCCCTCCACCCCCACACACCACCTCACTCACTCTCACACACACACACACCCCTCTAACCCCACACACACACACCTCACTCACTCTCACACCCCCTCCACCCCCACACACACACCTCACTCACTCTCACACACACACACACCCCCTCTAACCCCACACACACACCTCACTCACTCTCACACACACACCCCCTCCACCCCCACACACACACATCACTCACTCTCACACACACACACACCTCACACCCACACACACACCTCACTCTCACACACACACACCCCCTCTAACCCCACACACACCTCACTCACTCTCACACACACACACACACACCCCCACCCCCACACACACACCTCACTCACTCTCACACACACACACACCCCCTCTAACCCCACACACACACCTCACTCACTCTCACACACACACCCGCTACCGCCACACACACACCTCACTCACTCTCACACCCCCTCTACCCACACACACACCTCACTCACTCACACACACCTCACTCACTCACACACACACCCCCTCTACCTCCCTACACACACACCTCACTCACACACCTCACTCACACACACACCCCCTCCACCCCCACACACACACCTCACTCACACACACACACACACACCCTCCACCCCCACACACACACCTCACTCACTCACACAAACACACCCCCTCCACCCCCACACACACACCACACTCACACACACACACACACACCCTCCACCCCCACACACACACCTCACTCACTCACACACACACACCCCCTCCACCCCCACACACACACCTCACTCACTCACACACAGACACTCCCTCTACCCCTCCCGCCCCCCCACACACATACCCCCTCCATCCCCACACACACACACCCTCTACCCCCACACACACCCCCTCCACCCCCACACACACCCCCTCCACCCCCACACACACACCCCCTCCACCCCCACACACACACCTCACTCACTCTCTCACACACACACACCCCCTCTACCCCCACACACACACCTCACTCACTCTCACACACACACACACCCCCTCTACCCCCACACACACACCTCACTCACTCTCACACACACACACACCTCACTCACACACAGACACTCCCTCCACCCCCACACACACACCCCCTCCACCCCCACACAGACACACCCTCCACCCCCACACACACACCTCACTCACTCTCACACACACACACACACACCCCCTCTACCCCCACACACACACCTCACTCACTCTCACACACAAACACACCTCACTCACACACACACACCCCCTCCACCCCCACACACACACCTCACTCACTCTCACACACACACACACCTCACTCCCACACAGACACTCCCTCCACCCCCACACACACACCCCCTCCACCCCCACACAGACACTCCCTCCACCCCCACACACACACCCCCTCCACCCCCACACACACACCTCACTCACTCTCACACACCCTCCACCCCCACACACACACCTCACTCACTCTCACACACACACACACATCCCCTCTAACCCCACACACACACACCTCACTCACTCTCACACACACACCCCCTCCACCCCCACACACACACCTCACTCACTCTCACACACACACACCTCACCCCCACACACACACCTCACTCACTCACACCCCCTCTAACCCCACACACACCTCACTCACTCTCACACACACACACCCCCCACCCCTACACACACACCTCACTCTCACACACACACACACCCTCTAACTCCAACACACACACACCTCTCACTCTCACACACACACACACCCCCTCTACCCCCACAACACACACCTCACTCACTCTCACACACACACACACCCCCTCTAACCCCACACACACACACCTCACTCACTCTCACACACACACCCCCTCCACCCCCACACACACACCTCACTCACTCTCACACACCACACACTCACCCCCACACACACACACTCACTCTCACACACACACCCCCCCTCTAACCCCACACACACCTCACTCACTCTCACACACATACACACACACCTCACCCCCACACACACACCTCACTCTCACACACACACACCCCCTCTAACCCCACACACACCTCACTCACTCTCACACACACACACACCCCCTCTAACCCCACACACACCTCACTCACTCTCACATACACACACACCCCCTCTAACCCCACACACACCTCACTCACTCTCACACACACACACCCCCCACCCCTACACACACACCTCACTCTCACACACACACACACCCTCTAACCCCAACACACACACACCTCTCACTCTCACACACACACACACCCCCTCTACCCCCACAACACACACCTCACTCACTCTCACACACACACACACACCCCCTCTAACCCCACACACACACCTCACTCACTCTCACACACACACACACACACCTCACTTACTCACTCTCTCACACACACACACACCCCCTCTAACCCCACACACACCTCACTCACTCTCTCACACACACACACACACCCCCTCTACTCCCACACACACACCTCACTCACTCTCACACACACACCCTCTAACCCCAACACACACACACACTCTACCCCCACACACACACACCTCGCTCACTCTCACACACACACACCCCCTCTACCCCCACACACACCCTCTACCCCCCCCACACACACACCTCACTCACTCTCACACACACACACACCCCCTCTAACCCCACGCACACCTCACTCACTCTCACACACACACCCCCTCTACCCCCACACACACCTCACTCACTCTCACACACACACACACACACCCTCTACCCCCACACACACCTCTCACTCTCACACACACACACACACACACTCTACCCCCACACACACCTCACTCACTCACACACACACACACACACCCTCTACCCCCACACACACCTCTCACTCTCACACACACACACACCCCACCCCCACAGCTCACTCACTCTCACACCCCACCCCCACACACACCTCACTCACTCTCTCACACACACACACCCCACCCCCACACCTCACTCACTCTTTCACCCCACCCCTACACACACACCTCACTCACTCACACACACACACCCTCTAACCCCACACACACCTCACTCACTCTCAGACACACACACACCCCACCCCTACACACACACCTCACTCACACACACACACACACACCCTCTACCCCTACACACACCTCACTCACTCTCACACACACACACCCTCTACCCCTACACACACCTCAATCACTCACACACACACACCCTCTACCCCTACACACACACCTCACTCACTCTCACATACACACCCCCCACCCCCACACACACACCTCACTCACTCTCACACACATACACACCCCCCACCCCCACACACACACCTCACTCACTCACACACACACACCCTCTACCCCCACACACACACCTCACTCACTCTCACACACACACACCCCCCCCCCACCACCCACTCACACACACACACACTCTACCCCCACACACACACCTCACTCACTCTCACACACACACACCCCCCACCCCCACACACACACCTCACTCACACACACACACACACACACACCCTCTACCCCCCCACACACACACACCTCCTCCACCTCCACACACACCTCACTCGCTCTCACACACAAGCACACACACTTGCACGCGCACACACACACACACACTGGATGGTGTATGTGTGTGAGGGTTATGTGTGTGAGAAGGTGGTTTGTGTGAGCATGGTGCGTGCGTGTGTGAGAGAGGGTGGTTTGTGTTAGGGTGGTGTATGTGTGTCTGTGAGTGAGGGGGTGGTTTATGTGAGATTGCTGTGTTTGGGTGGTCTGTATGTGTGTGAGGGTGGTGTGTGTGTGTGTGAGTGAGGGTGTTTGGTGTATGTGTGTGATTGTGAGGGTGGTGTCCGTGTGTGAGGGTGGTGTGTGTGTGTGTGTGTGTGTGGGTGGTGTGTGTGTGTGTGTGTGTGTGTGGGTGGTGTGTGTGTGAGGGTGGTGTGTGTGGGTGTGTGTGTGTGTGTGTGTGGGTGGTGTGTGTGTGTGTGTGTGGGTGGTGTGTGTGTGTGTGTGTGGGTGGTGTGTGTGTGTGTGGGTGGTGTGTGTGTGTGTGTGTGTGTGTGTGGTGGTGTGTGTGGGTGTGTGGTGGTGTGGGTGTGTGTGTATGTGTGGTGGTGTGTGTGTATGTGTGGTGGTGTGTGTGTGTGTGTGTGGGTGGTGTGTGTGTGTGGGTTGTGTGTGTGTGTGTGTGATTGTATGAGTGAGTGAGTGGGAGAGAGCGAGAGGGTGCTGTGTGTGTGTGTGTGAGGGTGGTGTGTTTGTGTGTGTATGAGTGAGTGAGTGAGTGGGAGAGAGGGGGTGCTGTGTGTGTGTGTGTGTGTGTGTGTGTGTGTGTGTGTGTGTGTGTGTGTGTGTGTGTGTGTGAGAGAGAGAGAGAGAGAGTGGTGTCTGTGTATGAGGGTGGTGTGTGAGTGTGAGAGAGAGGGTGGTGAATGTGTGTGAGGATGGTGTGTATGTGTGTGTGAGGGTGGCGTGTGTGTGTGTGTGTGCGCGTGTGCGTGAGGGTGGTGTGTGTGTGAGGGTGGTGTGTATGTGCGTTTGTAAGGGTGATGTGTGTGTGTGACAGAGACTGGTTTGTGTGTGTGTGAGGGTGGTGTATGTGTGTGTATGTGTGAGTGTGAGGGTGGGGTGTGTGTGTGCGTGTGGGTGTTTTTTGTGTGTGTGAGGGTGTGCGGGTGGTGTGTGTGTGTGTGTATGTGTGAGTGTGAGGGTGGGGTGTGTGTGTGTGAGTGATTGAGTGAGGGTGGTTGGTGTGAGGGTGGTGTGTGTGTGTGTGTGTGTGTGTGTGTGTGAGGGTGGTGTGTGTGTGTGAGGGTGGTGTGTGTGTGTGTGTGTGTGTGTGTGTGAGGGTGGTGTGTGTGTGTGTGTGTGTGAGGGTGGTGTGTGTGTGTGTGTGTGTGTGTGAGGGTGGTGTGTGTGTGTGTGAGGGTGGTGTGTGTGTGTGTGAGGGTGGTGTGTGTGTGTGTGTGTGTGTGTGAGGGTGGTGTGTGTGTGTGTGTGTGTGAGGGTGGTGTGTGTGTGTGTGTGTGAGGGTGGTGTGTGTGTGTGTGTGTGTGTGTGTGTGAGGGTGGTGTGTGTGTGTGTGTGTGTGTGAGGGTGGTGTGTGTGTGTGTGTGAGAGTGGTGTGTGTGTGTGTGAGGGTGGTGTGTGTGTGAGGGCGGTGTGTGTGTGTGTGAGGGTGGTGTGTGTGTGTGTGAGGGTGGTGTGTGTGTGTGTGAGGGTGGTGTGTGTGTGTGTGAGGGTGGTGTGTGTGTGTGAGGGCGGTGTGTGTGTGTGTGAGGGCAGTGTGTGTGTGTGTGAGGGCAGTGTGTGTGTGTGTGTGAGGGCGGTGTGTGTGTGTGTGAGGGCGGTGTGTGTGTGTGTGAGGGTGGTGTGTGTGTGAAGGTGGTGTGCATGTATGTGTGAGGGTGGCGAATGTATGTGTGTGTGTGTGCGTGTGTGTGTGTGAGGGCGGTGTGTGTGTGTGTGAGGGCGGTGTGTGTGTGTGTGAGGGTGGTGTGTGTGTGTGTGAGGGTGGTGTGTGTGTGTGTGAGGGTGGTGTGTGTGTGTTTGAGGGCGGTGTGTGTGTGTGTGAGGGCGGTGTGTGTGTGTGTGAGGGCGGTGAGTGTGTGTGTGAGGGCGGTGTGTGTGTGTGTGAGGGTGGTGTGTGTGTGTGTGAGGGTGGTGTGTGTGTGTGTGAGGGTGGTGTGTGTGTGTGTGTGAGGGCGGTGTGTGTGTGTGTGAGGGCGGTGAGTGTGTGTGTGAGGGCGGTGTGTGTGTGTGTGAGGGTGGTGTGTGTGTGTGTGAGGGTGGTGTTTGTGTGTGTGTGAGGGTGGTGTGTGTGTGTGTGAGGGTGGTGTGTGTGTGTGTGAGGGTGGTGTGTGTGTGTGTGAGGGCGGTGTGTGTGTGTGTGAGGGTGGTGTGTGTGTGTGAGGGTGGTGTGTGTGTGTGTGTGTGAGGGCGGTGTGTGTGTGTGTGAGGGCGGTGTGTGTGTGTGAGGGCGGGGTGTGTGTGTGTGAGGATGGTGTGTGTGTGTGTGAGGGTGGTGTGTGTGTGTGTGAGGGTGGTGTGTGTGTGTGTGTGAGGGCGGTGTGTGTGTGTGTGAGGGTGGTGTGGGTGTGGTGTGTGTGAAGGTGGTGTGCATGTATGTGTGAGGGTGGCGAATGTGTGTGTGTGTGTGTGTGTGAGGGCGGTGTGTGTGTGAGGGTGGTGTGTGTGTGAGGGCGGTGTGTGTGTGTGTGTGAGTGCGGTGTGTGTGTGTGTGAGGGTGGTGTGTGTGTGTGTGAGGGTGGTGTGTGTGTGTGTGAGGGCGGTGTGTGTGTGTGTGTGAGGGTGGTGTGTGTGTGAGTGAGGGTGGTGTGTGTGCATATGTGTGTGTGTTTGTGAGGGTGGTGTCTGTGTGTGAGGGTGGTGTCTGTATGTGAGGTGTGTATGTGTGTGTGTGTGTGTGTGTGAGGGTGTTGTATGTGTGTGAGGGTGGTGTGTGTGTGTGTGAGGGTGGTGTGTTGTGAAGGTGGTGTGCATGTATGTGTGAGGGTGGCGAATGTGTGTGTGTGTGTGTGTGTGTGAGGGCGGTGT